>NW_006921714.1:7500233-7501479 GCF_000298275.1 Orycteropus afer afer | reverse complement strand
TGAATTATGGTGGTGTTGGCAAAGAATATTGAGTGTGCCATGGACTGTCAGAAGAACGAACAATTATGTCTTGGAAGTAGAGCCAGAATGTTCCCTCAAAGTGAGGATGGTGAGAGTTTGTCTCATGTACTTTGGACATATTATCAGGAGGTTCTAGTCCCCGGAGAAGGACAGAGGGCTAGGTAAAGTAGACGATTAGCAAATAAATAAATAAATAAAAGAATACGACCCTTAATGAGACGGATTGACACAGGGGCTGCAAGAAAGGGTCACACATAGCAATGATTGTGAGGATGGGGTTGAGATGACTCAGAAATGACTCAACAGCACCTGACAACAATGTGTCCATTCAGTGGAATACTATGCAGCTGGAAAAAATAATGACGAAACTCTTCATGCATTGATACGGAGCTACCTCCAAGACATATTCACTGGGGAAAAAGGTGTGTAACCAACATGTGACTATTTTGGTGAAAACAGAAAGATACACATAGGTATTTATGTGGAATATCTGTGGAAGGACATACAAGACACTGGCAACTCCGTTCCTGACGAGGGGCTGGGACAAAGATGTGGAGAGACACGCTGTATTGCCTGCACACCTTTCTGTACCTGCACATGCGTGCCCTTCTTTAGAAAAACATGACCGTTTGATTAACAAATAGAAGGAGAAGGAGAAGAAAAAGAAGCTAGGAAGGAGAAGAAATGGATGAGATGGGAGTTCGGTGGTAGGGGACTCTGAATTTGTGGAAAATTATTGTTCTGTTGTTATGTGCTGTTGAGTCGTCTCTAACTCGTAGTGACCTTACCTACAACAGAAGGAAACACTTCCTGGTCCTGTGTCAGCCTCACATACCCTACTATATATACCTGAGCCCATCGCCGCAGCCACCACGTCAATCCATGTTGTTGAGGGCCTTCTCCTCTTTGACGTTGTTGAGGGCCTTCTCCTCTTTGGCTGACCGTCCACTCTACCAAGCATGACCTCCTTCTTTTGTGGAAAATAGAAACCCTATATTCTTTCACTGCTGATCTTGTGGGCTGTGACTCATGCCTGCTGGATAGCTGGGCCTCAGCAGAGTGGGTGGGGGGAGTTGGAGGCAGATGGGGTTTTAACTCAGTACCAGGAAGGCAGGAGATGCAGGCATTTGTTAAAGCCTTGATGTGTCAAAGCTTATGTTGGGCTAATTTATATTAATTATGGACTTTAACCATTATAAGGAGCTCTGGTAGCATAGTGTCTAAG
>NW_006921714.1:7460195-7477095 GCF_000298275.1 Orycteropus afer afer | reverse complement strand
ATAGCAAGGATCATGGAGCTGGTGCGTGATCGGGCAATGTTTCGTCCTGCTGTGCATGGGGTTGCTATGAGTCAGAAACAACGGCACCTAACAACAACAAGTTAACAAGTATATGCCTGATGCGTGCTGTCCGTCTTATAGAAACCACATTGAATTTAATCTGCATTTCTGAATTTTCTCAGTTCCAACTCACCGTTAACTGAAATGCCTTGCAATGGTTTAATGACAACATTGTGTGGAAAACAGAGGTCTTGAAATTGAGGGAATATTGCACCCATTTTACAGACAAGGAAATGGGGGATCACGAATGTCAAGTTGCTTGCCTCAAGGCACTCAGCCAGAGGGTGATGAGACCATTTCAACCCGAGTCCACTAACCCTGAGCTCCAGTTTGTCCACCCTCAGCCAACAGACGACAGTGACAGACAGAGCTGATGGAGAAGCAAGACCAGGGTACCCAGGGACCTGGTGTGACTCGGGAGTGGGTCGGGGAGGTGCTTCCAAAGTGACTGCAGAGTAAGAGATGGGGTACCCAAGGTGGGGCGTTCTGCCAGAGTGAGGTGTCAGTTGCTGTCGGGCCGGCTCCAACTCCTGCGACCCCATGTTGGATGGAATGCAGCGTTGCCTGGTCCCTTGCCACCTTCCTGACCGTTGATGTGCTCAGGTCCCTTGTCACAGCCCCTATGTGTGTGGAGTGTCTTCGAGCCCAGCACTGTATCAGGCAGTGGTCTGCTGGGACCCGGGGGCTCCCACTGGCTTTTTCTCACGAGTCGATAGCCAGGGCTTTCTTCCCAGCCTGCCTAGGTCAAGAAGCTCCATTGAAACCTGCCCACCATGGGTAACCCTGCCAGGCTTTGAAATACTGGCACCATGGCTTCCAGCGTCACAGCAGCATGCAGGCCACCAGGGTGTGATGAACTGACAGATGGGTGGTGGCACATCACATGGGACCCTACAAAACGGGACCCCAAGAAGTGCACACTGAATGGTGTGTTCAGAGGGGTGGGTTCCAGCCCAGCTCCATCTGCCCGACTCACTGTGTTATCAAGGACACAGCCTCTCCCCTGTCTGCACCCTGTTTCCTCATTGTGACAAGAGGGTGGTGGCTGGACTCGCTGATCCCCAAGGGCCTTGGCCATCACACTGAGCCCTCACCTGGTGACAGGTCGTTTCCCACTGAGGCCTCCGATCACAGTGTGACTGTGATTGGGCCCTCTCACTCTCAGCCTTCCCTCTGGACTGTAAACCATGTGGTCACCTTACGCATGCCTCCCAGAGTTTTCAGCCTACTCAGCACAGGGTGATGGGAGCCTGGGTGGTGCAGCAGTTTAAGCACTTGACTGCTAATGGAGAGGTCAGTGGTTTGAACCCAACAGCTTCTCCACGGGAGAAAGATGAGACATTCTGCTCCTGTGAAGAGTGACAGCCTTGGAAACCCAATGGGGCACTCTACTCTGTCGTGTAGGATAGCTGTGAGGCAGAATGGACTTGTTGGCAGTGGGTTTGGGTTTTTTGCTTAGGACAGGGTCATTAGAACGTGGAATCGGCTCAGTGGCAATGAGTTGTAGGACTGGGTGTGAGCAGGTCCGAAAGGGATATCTTTCTAGGAAGTCCCCATGTCCTCGGCAAGTTTAGTTTTTCCCCATCTGGTGGCATATTGCCTAAGGCATTTGACTGCTAACCAGAAGGCTGACGGTTCAAACCCACCAGCCACTCCTCAGAAGGAAGATTGGGCAATCTATTTCCGTAGTGATACTGCCTCAGAAACCCAAGGAGGGGTCACTATGAGTTGGATCTGACTTGATGGCAGTAAGTTTGGTTTGGTTTTTGGTCCATCAACACATACACACCCTACCACCACAAAAACACACATGGGCATGAACCTACACACAGAATACACACACCACAGACATGCTCACACACAGATACATATTTCCCACAGACCACTCATATACCATACACACACACTATACACATATACTACACAAATAGAGACATACATACACACATACTACAGATGCACATGGGCACACATAGAGACTCACACACAAACACACTTGGACACGTGTGCATACCCATAAAATAAACACACACACAATGCACATATATCACATAGACACAGATACACATACCACAGACACACATGGGCACATGGAGACACACACAAACACACTTGGACACACTCATGTTCATGCACACATACATACACCATAGACACACACATACTATACACATATACCACATAGACACACACAAAGCACAGATGCACATGGGCACACACAGAGACTCACACACAAAAATGAACATGGATACATTTGTGTGTCTGAACACACCCACAATAGACACACAGATACACACACACAGTATACACATATACCACAGACACATGGGTACACACAGAGACTCACACAAACACATGGATGCACACGTGTATATGCACATACACATACACCATAGACACAGACACACACTCACATACACACAAACACTATACACATACACCAAACACACACACAGATACCACAGGCACACATGGGTGCACACAGAGACTCACACATGAAAATGCACATGGATACACTTGTGTGTCTGCACACACCCACAATAGACACACAGATACACACACATAGTATATACATATACCACAGACACATGGACACACCCAGAGACTCACACACACAAACACACTTGGACACACACATGTGCATGCACACACATATGCACTGTAGACACACTCACATGCATAGTATATTCATATACCATACACACACACATTCACATATCACAGACACACTTGGGCACACACAGAGACTCACGGACACAAACACAGATGGACACGCACATGCATGCCTACACACACAACATAGACACACAGATAGTCACACACAACGGTATACACATTTACCACAGACACACAGGCACACACAGAGACACGCACCAACGTACACCATACTCACATACATGGACCCCTACTTAGGCAACCCAAGACCCACAAATACAAACCACCACAAGAAGAACTGACTTTCCCAGCGCAGGCAGACTCAGAGGCCGCCCACTGCACCGTGTCAGGGTCCCAGGCCCTGGGAAACTGGGCCTTTCCGTTACTATCCAGATGCCCCTTTTAAGAACCTTTTTAAGGGGCCGTATACTTTTATAAGTTTATAAGGTTTATAGGTTTTCTTCTTCGATGTTGAAAAAGCACTGCGTTAAGCTACCTGGCGGGAGGAATACCACTTTATGGCATTTGTACCTCGAGAGGTCACCGTGGTCAGCCTCACCTCCAAACAGCCACTGCCTGGGAAAGTCTGCATTTCGTCACTTGAGTTTAATGTGGGAAACCAGTCCCCTTCAAGGTAGCCCTTCCCAGGGGAGCCCAAACGCGGGCAGCCTTGGAGGTGCCTCTGTCTGCATTTGGGGAAGGAGACGAGGAGAAAGTTTATGTCTCTGCAGTCCAGTGGCCTCGACAAAACCCTGGGGGCTGTGGGCAACCCGAGCTGGCAGACCTAGCCCGAGAGGGCCTGGCGACGCCTGGCCGCCCACCCACCCTAATGGCTGTCGCAGGCCTGGCTGGCGCGCGCCTCCTCGGCAGGCCCCTCCTGCCCACTTCTTGGCTCAGCGTGTAAATCAGGGCCGTCGGTGTGGTAGCAGCTTGATTAAAGTTCAGGGGTTTAATAGATCATTTCAGAACGCCCCGACGCCCCCCAGCCCTGGCCCAGCCACCTGGCCTGCTGCCCCCGGAGCATGGCCGCCCTGAGCCGGCAGGACAAGGCCGGGCCGGCCCGAGGTTCCTGCCTATTCCCGGAGGACGCCCGCTGCCGAGCGAGCGCAACATTCTCAGCTGCATTTAATCTGCCCTGAGACAGGCTGGCGATGAGAAAATGCAAGGGGCACGGCACGTGAGGCGGGCCGTGGCCGGGCGGCCGGGCGGCCGGCTTTGTTCACTTGGTAACCTGGAGCGGGGCCAGGCGGGGAGGCCTCCCCGGGCAGCAGAAGTCTGTTCCAATTAATCGTGTTTAACCATTCTAATCACACTTTAGCACATTAATCCTATTTTCAATCCAAAACACATCTGAAACAGCGGCATGTGGGCCTTTTTATGGGAACCGCAAATCAGATGTAACAGAGAGACGCAGGCCCTCGTTGGCTCTGCACTTTCACTGAACTTAAACTTAATAAAATACGGGACTGGCTTGTGGTTGGATTTACTGCACGATGCTGATACTTTCACATATAAATAGATCCCTTAAGTGACTTAAAAACCTGTCAGAGAGCGCAGTGAAAATTTGATTATAAGGTAACCAGCGCGGCGCTCCCCCAGCCCCCAACAATGACATTGTGGGTCTGATGGGTGGGTGGGTGGGTGGAGGTCTGACTCTTCGAACCGCTGCTGGCGCAGGGAGGCCTCTGCAGGCCGGTGCTGAGCGGCCTTGTAAAGGACTTTATGGAAGTGTAACCTTGAAAACTTGATAAACCTCAAGCACCTTATCACCGATGCTCCGTCGAGTTTCCTGAGTGGTCTGACAGTGCAGACGGGTTTGCAGGAGGCCTGCAGGTGGCGGGTGCTCAAGGCTGTCTCTCCTGCAAAGCGGCAGGAGGAGGGACGTGAAGGGGCCCCAGGCTGCCAAGAACTCCCGGTGCCATGACCCCGCTTCGTCAGCAGGAGACGATGCCCAAAGAGAGGAAGGTGTTTGCCTGACGTGGGAACTCTAAGGCGGGGGCAGGGCCAGGTCCTCTCCCCGGCTCTCTCCAGCACGGTTGGTTCTCCACTGAGCAACCTCAAGGGCATAGCCACGCTCAGCTCCTGCCTCCCCGTTCCTTGTTCCAGCGATGCCTGCTCTAGCAGCCTGGAATAAACCTTCTGGAATAGTCTGTTTCACTGGTATCCTACATCCAGCTCGTACTCGGTTGCACAGGCAGTTGGATTGCTGCAGCGATAGGGATAATTGTGTCTGAATGAAACCATGGCTACATCCACGGCCTTGGGTTGCACATGGCGGCTATGACATGTATGTGTAGTGTTGGGCCCACTGGCCTGGGTGGTAGGAGTCCTGGGCTCACTTCCCAGCTGTGGGTCCTTTGTGTAATGATTTAATCTCCCATATCTCAGTTTCTTCATGCAGGACATGGAGAAGCCAAGAAGACCTACATTGTCTGTGTCTGTGTATGTGTGTGTGTGTGTGTGTGTATACATACATACACATATGTATATTTGCTGTGGATGAAATCATATGATTAGCATAATGGCTAGTACAGGGTAAGCACTATAAAAATGTTAGCTGCCACCCCCGATCCCAGAAAAATCAAGGACAACCAAGTATAATCTGCTAGTAGCTGGTTCCTGGCACCCGGGGTTGGTGAACAAGTTAAATAAGGTGACCATTGAAAAACTAAACTAGGCATTCAGTGGAAGCTGGCTCAGCCCAAAGGCCGTTGTATGTTACAAGTATAGAATGTAACTGCCTCAATAGAAATTTTAAATGTTTACAAAGAGGAGAAGCAGTTGGATCAACTATCTGGCCTAATATACAGTTAATTGAGTTTGAGCATAAACTTTGGCTCTGGGTTCCTGGAAAAAGGCAGAAAGGGAAAAATACGGTGGAGAAAACCATACCTGTGATGTGTGTGTTCAGTTCATCAGTTGGGCGAGTGCTCATTCAATGCATACTATGGGCCAGAAGCTGCTTTTGGCAACGATGAGAGGAACGAGCTCCGATTCTTGGGGGCCAGCTTCTTCCAGGAGCTAGACTCCACACTCAGTTTATCACACTAGCTCTTCTGGAAGAGCCAGCCTTCTAGAATTATTTTCTAGAGAATGTAGACCTATTCTTTAAGCAGCTTTTTCAGTGGACCCTGGATAATCCCTGAGACTTCAACCAGGAGGAGCTCTGCTTTCCAAACTTCGCAAACTCCAAATAGGCAACGTTGGGCCCCTTTCTGTCTGAAGCCGTCCAGGCCTCGGGGGGTGTGATGGGAAGAACTGCATGCAGGGGGCCCAGTTCAATGCCTAACTCTTAATTTGGAGCTGGAGTGGGAGTTATCAATGCATGCTAAGTGAAACCCGCAACGGTTCGAAACGTGGTCGGAAATGTGAAAGAAAGATGTTGCGAACAACTTGGACAGGAACCAGGATTAGGGTCTGATGTTTGGCTTTCTAAGTAAACACACTGAGCTTTTTATTTTACAAATAACAATCTGGAAAGATGCATTAGGGGATCTAAATGCAAAATAGAAATGAGTTTATCCAGGTAAGTAAGGTTTTATTAAACAATTTAATTCATTCCAGTTCCTTTGGAAGAAGCGGTGGGTTATGGTTAATGTACAGAGTCAGACGGAATGTGCATTCATGGAACCACCTGTATTTAATACAGACTGTCAGAGGCTGCCCCCCAGCCCTGTCCTGCAGAGGAACAAGCTGAAGCGGGTTGAACTTCAGTAAATACAACAACAGAAATGGCCAATGAGTATTCAAGGCGAGGAGAAGCTCGAGCCAGAACCTGAGCTGCCGAGACCAGGCGCAGGATTCCGGAGCGTCAGGGACCTCTTAGAGTTCGAGCCACTTTCCGACGAGGTGTGCTGGGGAGCTTTTTCAGTTGTGAGACAAAACTAGAACAAAACCAAAACAAGAAACCCAACTGGCATTAAAACACGGGTCCCCACAGATACCGTTAACAAAATAAATCAGCTTATGAGGGCGGTCTGTGCCAGCCGTGTTCGAACCAGGAAATTCTCAGGACAAGTATAATCATTTTATGAGCCTGTAAAAGAAATCCTCCGTCCCTATAATGCTCTTTATTGGGGAAGCTGAACACGTTTGCCTTGGAGCTTTTGTTCTCTGTTTGGTGTTCCTGGTGTCGACGGTTTCAGAGTAGGTCAGAGTCCTCTGGCAAAAGAAGAATCGTTGCTTTTTATGTGAAGGGGTTGACCAGGCATCTGGTCAGATGGCCCATGGTGACAAGTACACCCAAGACTCAGTAAGGCGCACAGTCCACAGGCTGACACAGGGCAACACCCCGTGCTCTTCCCTTGCACGTCTCCCAACTGCTTCCTGTCTGAAGGTTACTGAGTTCCTCTCCTCCCTGGTCTTAGGTTTATAAATGTTAACGTCTCTCTGGGCTTTTAACTCAGCTTACTCTGGCCGCAGAACGGGCGCTCAGTGCACGGGCCGAGAGACACGCAGTTGCCGTGGAGTGACTCTGGCTCATGGCAGCCCCACGTGCTCCACAGGGTTTCAGTGGTGGATTTTTTTTTTTTTTTTCGTAGTAGATTACCAGCCCTTTCTTCCTAGGTTCTTGTGGGTAGACTCGAGCCAGTAACTTTTCAGTTAGCAGCTGAGTGTGTAATTGTTGGCACCACCCGGCAGCTGACAGAGGGAGTTGGTGAAACCTTGTTGTTGTCGTTGCCGCCGAGTTACTCCAACTCCTGACGACCTCGTGTCAGAACGAACCCTGCCTGGTCCTGCGCCGTGTTCATAATCGCTGGCGTGTCTGAGCCCATTGCTGTGGCTGTTGCGTCAATCCATGTCATTGAGGGTTTTCCCTCTTTTTCACTGACTTCGTCTTCACCAAACATGATGCCCTTTTCTGAGCATTGGTCTTTCCTGATGATGTGTCCACAGTAGGCAAACCGGAGTCTCACCATCTTTGCTTCTAGAAAACAGGATGCTGAGCAGATGGGCAGTCTCAATAGTCTTTGTAGAATTTCCACTGGAAGGGCCCGAGAGATGGCGAGTCGAGTGGTCAGAACTTGACCGTGAGAATAGGAGAGACCAGCAGTGAGGCCGGAGACCCTGGCCTCAAAGCCAGGCTGGGATAGGTGCCCGGAAGGGACACCCTTCAGAAACTGACACCAGCTCTAGGGTGGTGATCATGGCTATTGACATTTGTAGGACACTTTAGAGTTTACAAAGCAATTCATGTCCCCTCTTTCATTATTGCCCGGCACCTCCTGTGCGGTAGCAGTGTTACGACCTTCATCTTACATGTGAGGGAGCCAGAGAAGGCTGGCCACACAGTAACGAAAACCCAGAGAGGGAGAGAAGAGCGTGGGGGGAAGGGTTTGCTCCTCTTTGGTGCCTCAGTGTCTCCAGGAGGAGGAGTGAAGAACCTCCTCACTCCTCTCAACCTCTGCCTCCTCCAGGAAGCCTTCTTGGAGTGCAAACTTCTCCTAGAATGTGCATCCCTGGGGAGCATGGAGATGCAGTTGGCAGAGGCATGGAGTTTGCCCCGTGCTAGCTGCTTTGGATGAACAAATCTGTCCTGGAAGAAGTACAGGCCAAATGCTCCTTAGAAGCGAGAACAGCCAGACTTCATCTCACCAGCTTTGGTCATGTTGTCTGAAGGGACCAGTCCCTAGAGAAGGACATGCTTGGTAAAACAGAGGGTCAGCGAGAAAGGGGAAGCCCCTCAACAAGATGCAGTGACACGGTGGCTGCAGCGATGGGCTCAGGTGTAGCAGGGATCGTGAGGCTGGCGCAGGACCGGGCAGTGTTTGGTTCGGTTGTACATTGGGTCACTATGAGTTGGAGCTGACTTGATGGCACAACAACAGCTGTTTTGTACCGGCCTCCATGACCACATCTGTGAAATGGGGGCAACAACCTTGGTGAGGTTTGAATAGTATGAGCATCGTCAGGTACCAAGCTCCCAGACTGTGGCTAGTGGGTGCTCAGTCCATGATGCACACAGCGCAATCCAGCCAGGCTTTCCTGAGCCTGCACTACCTAGCAGGCCCTGGGGCAGGCCTGGGAACACGGAGACCAGAAGGCTGAGTGCTGTGTGTCTCCAGAGCTCACAGGCACAGGTCAGGAGCGAGGCCGTGGGAATCAGCGCATTCGGCTTCAAGTTCAGGTCTGCAATGTGCTACCACTTTCCTCTTCCCCATCTGTACAGTACAGATGCTGTTGTGGAGTTCCTGGGTGGTGCACACAGTGAAGGGCTTGACTGCTAGTTGAAAGGCTGGCAGTTTGAACTCACCCAGAGGTTCCTCGAAAGATAGCCTGGCGATCGATGTCTGAAAGGTCACAGCCTTGCAAACCCTGTGGAACAGCTGGACTCTGCACACATGGGGCCACCAAGTGTCAGAATCAGCAACAACGAACAACAGCAATGGGGATGTTCGTAAGCTCACTGAGCTATGACAATGAAATGAGATGGTGTGCACGGCACTCTTAGCACCAAAACCAGAAGCACCGACACAAAACAGACCTGCTGCCCTCGAGTTGGTTCTGAATTGCACATGACTGTCATTTCTGCTGCTGTACACAACTGTGCACGCCGGGTTTGTTTTGATAAGGATTGGCCTCACAGCTGCTGCTTGTGTTGACCAAGCTGACCGGAGAGGAGAAAGGTCCTTCTCCAGTTCTTATCTTAGCTCTGACACCTGCCTGACACATAGTAGGTGTCAGTTCTGAAACCAAACCAGTTCTGACTCGTAGCGACCCTTGCGTATGGAGTAGAACTGTCTCATAGGGTTTTCTAGGCTATAAATCTTTATGGAAGCAGACTGCCACGTCTTCCTGCAGAGCGGCTGGGGGTTCAAACTGCCAATGTTTTTGGTTAGTGACTAGACTCTTAACCACTGCACCACCAGGGTGCCTTCTAGCACAAAATAAACATCAAAAAAACGATAACTGTGGCTGTTTTTTTCTTTTCTTTTTTTGTGGTAAGATATACGGGCCTGGTCTGCTCCCATAAAGGTTACAGTGTAAGAAACCCTATGGGATGGTTTTGTTCTGTCCTCTAGGGGTGCTGTGAGTCAGAATCCACTCCATGGCAGTGGGTTCAGTTTGGGCTTTGCTTCCCTAGAGATTGACAGCCTTGGAGACCCTGTGGGGCATTTCCACTCTGTCCTCTAGGGGCGCTGTGGGTCAGAATGGACTCCAGGTCAGTGGGTATGGTTTGGGCTTTGCTTCTGTGAAGATTGACAGCCTTGGAAACCCTGTGGGGGCAGTTCCACTCTGTCCTCTAGGGGCGTTCTGAGTTGGAATCCACTCTATGCAAACAACAACAAAATGGGTATGTAACAAAACATTGCCATTTCAACGTGTGTCACAAGCACAACTCAGTGACATTAATTATGTTGCTCTCATGTTGTTCGGCCATCACCATCATCTGTTTCCAGATTTTCTTACCTTAACAGAAGCTCAGTCTCCACTGCGCAGTCAGCCTACAAACCCTGCCCCCCCACCGCCCGGGAAGCACTAACAGACTTTGGTCTCTAGATACTTGTCTGTTCTGGATATTCCTATAAGTGGGATTGTACAGTATCCATCCTCTGTGACTGGGATTATTATTATTATTATTATTTATACCAGAGTAGCCACAGAAGCACAGAGAAGGGCCCCAACCCACTTGTGAGGATCCAGGAAGGCTTCCTGGAGGAGGTGACCCTGGGCTGAGCCCTGAAGGATGCAGCATGAGTCCAGTGAAGAGATGAGAGAGGAAGAGTTTGATTTGAAGAGGAAGTGGGTATATCACCAGGCCAGAGCAAATCACTAAACTCATCTCTTCTTCTTCTAGCAAGGCTTCTTGGAGTGCATACTCTGTGGGTCCCTCGGGAGGTGGGTGAAGCTTGGCCAACACAGACGGACAGAGCTCGCTCCCACGAGCATCTGTTCAGTCTGCCTCCTTGAGCAGCTGCAGGTTCCCAAGGGCAAGGCCAGGCCTTCCTTTGATCTTGTCTGCTGGGACTAGCACGGTGCTGGGAGCACAGCGAGGGCTTGGAAGTCCTTGTGAACCAGGCAGGGCCAAATGGCTGCAGGTGACTTGGAAACAGTCTGCAGTGGTGATGCTTTGTAATTCCGGAGCTCACGGTCTCCCTCTCAGGCCATCACTGGCTGCTAATTAGAAAGTGCCTACCCACTTCCAACACTCATTGCTCTTTCATACTTTGTTCCCTCACTCATCCACTACACACACACTGGCTCGGAGCTCAGCACTACAGGCAATGCAGAGGTAATTTACTGGGGATCTTGACCTCAGAGGGCTTGGAGCCCAACAGGAGGAAAAACACATGATGGCATTTGACTATGCCAAAAGGAAGAAAATATGAAAGGCCACAGGTAGGCGTCGATAAAGTGTGGGGTAAACCCAAACGGAAAGAGGCCAGACTACCTGGGGCGATCAGGGAAGACTTCCAGGAGGAGGTGGCCTTGCAGCTCATTCTGGAAGCCTAAGCAGGCTCATGAGGCCCAAGATTTCATAGGCCCCTCTAGCCAGGACGTTCACCTTCAGGTAAAAATGATAGCATGGATATTGGCAGGAGCACTGGGTAAGGAGTCCTGGGTCCTGGGTTCTAGTTCAGTTCTGCCTCTAATTTCTTGGGATCTCAAGCACTTACCTACCCATCCCTGGGGGACTTCGCTTTCTCATCTAAAAAAAGATCGGGTTGAATTCCTCGTTTCCAGCTTTCAGTCCAGAACAAGAAAGCAGAAAGCATACATCAAATGCCCAACAGATGTTTCCGACAGTGAAATATTTTGGACCTGCAGATAAAACGGTGGCGACTGATTATAAAGAGGAGCAGGCAGTCTCCTGGTGAGGGTGTGGGGATATGTTTGAGCTGCGCAAGATGAAAGCTGCTTATTGCGGTCTGTACCTCCCTCATGGTTCAGAGTAGCTTAAATATTTGTTCAATATTTATTTTGAATAAATTCCTTTAACATATTAGCGGGTCCGCTTGATTATAAAAATAACAAACTTAGTAGCCACACAATCAAGAGAGGTCCTTAAATATTTGAAGTGCCCCATCTTTGTCCCCTTATGCTGACAAGCTGGAGTGGGGGCAGGCTCTTCATCCCGGGACCTTCAGCACTTTTCTCAAGAGTGGCAGATGGGTTGTGGCCACGCTAAGCTGCCAGGCGTGCTGACTTTGACAACGTGTCTAAGAAGAGTTTAGAAGTTCTTGTCGAAATCCTGTGTTCGCTGAACGCTTTGAAGCTGCAGCAGACAGAGGCAAGCTCAGTTCAGATGTGGGCTTTTATAAGAAGACGGGGGAAGTGAAGAGCCGGGAACGCTGGGGCCGCTCCAGCAGGCTTCAGGGAGACTGGCCCGGAGTTGGGGAGAAAGACGTGGTTGTGGTCAGTGTTGGTCCACGGTCGAATTCTCACCTTCCATGGGAAAGACCTGGCTCTGATTTGTGGCCAGTGCACCGCACACACAGTCATCACCTTGAGGCTTGTGTATGGGTGTGAGGCTGAATAGGTGTCAGAGGAGCTTCTAGACTAAGACCAGGAATAAAGGCCTGGCAACTCTGAAAATCAGCCAGCGAGACCCCTGTGGGTCACAACAGTGTGGTCCACGACCAATCATGGGGATGATGCAGGACTGGCCAGCACGTGGTCCCCTTGTGCCCCGGGTCACCGTGAATCAGGGCCAACTAGATGGCAGCTCATTCAACTTTGTCTGACATCATCCCCAGCCCCTCAGGATTGGTGTCTGCTGTTTCTGTCTCCACTGTGCCATCATAGCAGTGCCTCAGTTTCCCCCATCACTGCTCCCCCAGCTCTTGGACGTCTCCCTAGTGGATTCCTCTGAACAGCCTGCATGGCAGTCCCAAGAGCGACATCTGACAGGGTTGATGGGTTGGCTGGTCACCGCCCAGCAGCCTCACAGGCCAATGCCTGCCTGTGAGGTGGCTGGCTGGATGAGGAGAAGGCCAATGAGGGTGAGGCAGCCATCTTGAGTCCAGTTGGGTAAGGCCGGGAAACATTGAGTGGGACGAGAACTGGGGTGCGAGATGCTTCACAGCAATTCACAGAGGAGCTGCTTCTGGAAGTTTCTCATGCCGGAGAGATGTGAGAGAGAAAAGGTGAGATAAGCTGCACTTGACTTTGTCTTAATAACAACGGTGAGGAGGAGGAGGAAGACGGGAGGGTTGCTAGCTTTGAGCTCCGTGTGTGTATCAGGCCCGTGGTGCACGTCTCACCTGCTGCTGTGGCGTTTGCTTCTCACGACCTCTTGTCACCCTCCTTCCCCTCTCCTGCTCTCTGCTGGAAATAGCCTGGCCCACCTCCACAGGCTCCCTTACTTCCGGCTTCCTGTTGGGTTGGGTCCTGGGAGGCATCGAGCTAGAGACAGGCTGAGAGGAGAGAGTGTCTGCACCCCTGGCTGCTGCCCTGCAGAGGGCTGTGGCCCTCGGCCAGGTGAGGCTCTTCTCAGGGGGCTAACTGGGCAGGACTTCCTCCTCCTTGATTCCAGTAAACAGTTCTTAAGGCTTCGGGTCCTGGGGTAGTTACAGGAGCCCTGGTGGGGCAGTGGTTAAGTGCAGTCTGTTTCCATGAAGATTGACAGCCTGAGAAACCCTAAGGGGAGGTTCTCCTCTGTCCTGGAGGGTGGCTATGAGTCAGAATGGACTCAGTGGCAGTGGGTTTGGTTTCAAGAATGTCATGAGGAGATTGAGTGGCACAGTGGTTAAGCACTAGGCTGCCAGTTGACAGGTTGGTGGTTCAAACCCACCAGCTACCCCCTGAGAGAAAGATGAGGGCAATCTGCTTCTGTCAAGATGTCAGCCTTGCAAAACCTAAGGGGCACTTCTACTCTGTCCTGCAGCGTTGCTGAGTTGGGGTCAGCGAAGGGTAACGGGACAGTTACAGCTCGCTATACCACAGCTTTGCACATAGAGTCTTTGTGGATAAACTCTCTTTGACCAACACTAGAATTGTCCTGTTTCAAATGTGCTACCTTCTTCCTGCTGGGACCTGCCTGCCCTCTGGCCCCCAGGAAGTGGATACCACTCTTTCCCCCTCTGCATGGATTAGTCAACCTGGAGACAGGTTAAGAACGCGCTCAAGGTCACACAGCATAACCAACAGTGAGCACCTACCCAAGCCTGGTCTGGCTGCTGCCGACGCCAAGCTCTTGAGCACCCAGCTATGGGTTAAGTTGCCATCTGGTCAGCTCCGACTCGCAATGGCTCCACAGATAAGCCATGAAACAGTACCCGGTCCTCTGCCTTCTTCGGGATCATCGTAGGCTTGGGTCCGTTGCTGTGGATCCTGCAGCACTACCTCAGACGCTATTTTGTTGTGATCTATAGGGCTATTTATTGGCTGATTTCGGGGGAGAAATTGCCAGGCCTTCCCAGTCTGCCTTAGTCTGGAAGCTGCACCGAAACCCATCCCCCGCGGGTGACCCTGCTAGTCTTTAAAATACCAGTGGCACAGCTTCCAGTGGCATAGTGACATCCAGGCCACCACAGTGTGTTGAACATGGGGAGCTGGACTCACCCCCAGGCCTTTATGGGCCAAATCTGGGGCACGTCCCACTCCAGAGTGACTTCCCTTATGAGATGGCTGGAAATGGCTGAGCAGAGAGAGTGGCACAAGCCATGTTCTAGAACAAGTGTCAGTCCTTTTGATCCTCAACAGAGAAACTGCACAAGGGGAAGGTTGAGGAAGGGAACCAACATAAATAACAGGCAGAGAGGGACAAAGGAAGGGGACAGGAGGCTGGTCAAGGTCAGAGAGGAAAGGGATCAGGAGGAAGCAAGCTTGGGCTGCAGAGGCTCAAGAATGAACAGAGACTGATGAGGCGGCAGCCGCGCTGTGTGGAAGGACAGAGCCCGACAAGTTAAGACGGGATTTGGCTTGGATTACCTCGGAGAGAAGACAAGAGGAGCAGAGGTTGCAGTGGGCTTGGGGGTTACTGCTAAGATGTTGCAGTTGACAGAGGGGGAAATGGAGGATTTGGAGGCTGAGGGGATGGTCCCAGGGGTGGGGCTGCAAATTGCTGCCTGGCAGGGCTGCACCTGGAGCGGTGGGCCTGGAGCTGCAAGTGGGGAACAGGGCCGCTGAGGGCCGCAGGAATAGCTGTGCTCTGTCCCAGTTGGAGGCAAGGAGGTGACAGTGAGCTCTGATTACTGGGTGCTGAGGCAGGAAGGGCAGAGGGAGGGATGGGCAGCACTGCCCGTGAAACCCACAGCCCTGAATCCCCCGAAGTGCCCGGGTTGGCACACAGATGGTGAAGGGGGTGGGGACAGGAATGATTAGAGATTCTGAATCTGGAGAGAGAGGAAGAGAGATCCTGAACAGGAAAGAAATGAAATGATAGTAAGTGTGGGCCATCTTTGACTTTCACAGCGAGGAAGGCAGGGGCCCTGGGCATGCGGTGACCTCGAGGGGGCCCCACGTCCTCGAAGAAAGGCTCCAGGGAACAGCCCAACATCATCTGCCTTGTCAGATGCAGTTCCCCAAACACCTCACGCTGTTCCCTGGGCCAGAACGCATTTCCCCTGCCTTGCGGGGATTGGGGATCCTCTCATCCTTTAGGACAGAAGTCCACTGGTCCATCCACTGTGGGATGTCCCTTCTCTCCTGCCCGCTGTTGTTAGTTGTATCGAGTTGGTTCGGACCCACGACCTCGCCCCCCCCCACCACCACCCGGGCAGAGTGGAACTGAGCTCCTTATGCTTCTCAGGGCCGTGACATTCTGGAAGCAGATATGCTGGCCTTTCTTCCAAGGTGCCCTTATGTGGGTTTGAACTGCCAACCTTCTGGGTAGATGTCGAGCGCTTAACTGTTTGCGCCACCTGTGGACTCCTCCTCCTGCCCACCAAGAATTAATCACAGGGTTCCCCAGCACCGGATGGACGCAGCTTCGGGAAAGCACATCTCTGTGCCCCTCCCTTTGCACCTGGATGTCCGTTCGTCTGTCGTCTCTTGTTGCCGTCTGCCCCAAGAGGCCTTCTCTCACCCTCCGCTCCTGGCACCTAGCACAGCACATGGCTTACAGGAGGGCCCTGATCCGTGGCTGACTACGATGAATCCCTCTGTCACTCGCGAACCATGGCAAACAGGAAGCCCAGACAATGATGCTCTCAGGCTTCTCGGTAAGTGCTCACATGCTCACTGTGGTCGAGAGATGGTCTCTGCGTGTCAGGGAGGGAGAAAGCATTTTCCAGAGTACAGGAAATGATACACTTTTACTCAAACCTCAAGTTCACTTCTAAATGGAGAAACACAATATTCCCAAATCCATAAAAAAAAAAAAAATTGATAATACAGATGTTCCTTACTTTACAAAACAGATTGTCCCAGCAATATTGGGTGTAAATCAAATTCCTTAAAATTGAATTACACTGAAAAGGCACCCTGGGAACAGGCTTTCAGAAAGAAGCCTGCAATGGATTCTTTTGCAAATCAAAGAGATACCCATTCACTCCACCATTCAGTTATTTATGTTTTCCAGCAGTGCTCAACCCAGGCCAAACAAGGAAATCAGCTAGGGAGCTTTAGGAAGAGGGGAAGAAAAGAACAAAACAAACCCATACCGAGCCCACCTCTAGAGAGTCTTTCTTAATTGCTCTGGGTGGGGCCCAGGGCTCAGTGTTTTTAAAAACTCCCAGAAGATCCAGATGTGCAGCCACACTCAAGAACCACTGGTTTATTCAATAAACGTTTATGAAGGACCCTCGAGTGAGACCTGGCCGAGAGCTGGTAATTGAGTCACCACTTGTGTCCTCCCAGGAGTGTGAAGGCTAGAGGTGCCACACATGCATTAACAGACAACCTCCCGTGTACCGTGAAATCTGAGACTCCATCTATTCATGAGTGGAGATTATTCATACCATCAAACTAGGCTTTTTTATTAACTGAGAGACTTCAGGAACCCCTTGGAGTTTACCAGTTGGCTGAGACACTTGGGGACCTCGGACAACAGAAGCAACATGGCCTGGTCCTGTGTGTCTTCATGACCCTTGATGTGTTTGAGTCTATTGTTGCAGCTATTTCGGGTTTACTTTCTCTGATGTTAATATTGTGATAGATTTCTTTTGGTCAGTATTTATTTACCTAGTGTATCTTTACCTGCAAGGAGCAAGGATGTCTCCTTGAGGACTAAGGTGCACCTGACAGAAGCCATGATATTTCCAATCACCTTGTATGCATGTGAGAGCTGGACAATGAATAA
>NW_006921714.1:7441498-7442447 GCF_000298275.1 Orycteropus afer afer | reverse complement strand
ATATTGTTGATTGGAAACAAAAGAAGTGCTGAAATGGTGTATAGTTTGCATCCAGATGTATGAGGAAGCAGATGTGTGTGCATGCATATATGCGCGTGTGTGCAGAGACACGTGAAACTGGTGATGGCATTTACTTCTGGTGGGAAAAGAACACTTAATGCTCTTGACTATCCCTTTATGTGGCTTACATTTCTTCTACCACATATGTCCATTATCTTTAATTTTGAAAACGAATTAATACAAATAGCAGCATCAATAAAATATCTCTTTGCTCTTTCTCGTACTTGTCATCTCTCTCTGTCATTTTATTTCAGGAATTAGTCACATCTTGGGTGAGGAAGGCTGTGAATCGTGGTCTGAACTCTCCTCATTCCTTTGCTGTTGGTTTGTTTTAAACCCTTGGAAGAGATGATGCTCTTTTTGGCACCCAGTCCTTAGGCTGTGACCCAGACAGCCCAAGGAGCTCTGCCCAAACAGGCCCCTGGGGAGATGACCCACTTGAGTCAATGAGGCTGGCCCTGCCCAGAGGTGTCAGCTTCCTCTTTGGTGTTTGACCAGCGGAGAGAGGCAGGGTTGGGATCCCAGACCCAGAGGCGCTCAGTGACCAGGGTGTGGAGCAGTGGGCTGGAGCTAAGGACCGCCCCTGGCTTCTGAAGTGCCATGCTGAGATGAGGGAGTGGGAGTGAGAGCCACAGAGACTGGCCCACCAAGAATGGCAGTGTTGTGGACTGAATTGTGTTCCTCAAAATATGTGTTGGAATTCCACCCCTGCGGATATAATCTTGATTGGAAATAGGGTTCTCTTTGTTTGTGTTGATGAAGTCCCATCAGTGTAGGGTGTGCCCTAAACCTAATCACTTCTGAGTTAGAAGGAGTGGTCTAGATACAGAGACAAGTAAGAACAAAGCAGGGAAGATGGAAGCCATGGCACGTGAAGATCACAAAGGCA
>NW_006921714.1:7418639-7441158 GCF_000298275.1 Orycteropus afer afer | reverse complement strand
GAGGGCCTGGGTCATCTGCAAAACAGGGTGCATGCTCAACAGGGCTGCCACGGGAATGCAAGGCGAACATGTGCGTGAGACATCGGTGCCCACGGAGTCCCGTCCTTTGATCACTCCTTATCTCTCCCTGTCCTTTGGTGCAGCCCTTTCTCTGCTCTTCTAGCTCACTAATGGATTTCCTCACCCTCTCATCCTCTTTGAAGTCTTCCTCTTTCCAAAAAAGTCTTTCATTTAAGAGATATAATGGGGTGTGTGGGGGGGAGAGAAATTTAAAAACTTATGCCAGCTGCTTTTATGTGTGTAAATGGAGGCAAAGCTTACTCAGAGTATCTTTTCCTTCCTTCCTTTTTTTTTTTTTTTTGGTAAATTGTGTTACTTTTTCATCTGTGGGAAACATAATACATGAATATATCCTCAATGCAAAACTCAAATTTTGTCAAAACTAATGTCTTTCCTAATCCTCCTCAACCCATTCTCCTGCTGAGAAGTGGTCAAGGAAATCAATTTGATAAGTAGCTGTCTTCGGCCATTTGTGTATGTTTATACCCTCAAGTAAGACCTCAGAAACGTACAGCATTGGTTTGTGTTTTTTCTGAGTGTGACTTCGTTTGTCATGCATTGCTCATCCTTTATGAATTGTTCTACAACTTTTGCATTCAATACTTGATCTTGAGCTCATTTCCACACCAGCCCTTAGACATGGGCCTCATCTTTGTCATCATTCCTGGACATCCCCGTGTTGTGAGTGGCACATGGAGGCAGTGCTTGCAGGGAGGCAGCCTTGTGCGGTAGAATGGACATGGCTTTGCATTTGAAGTTTCTGCCTTGCCATCTCCTTGTGTGACATTAGACTACTCGGTGCCATAGTTTCCTATTCTGAAGAATAAAAGTAATGATGGCTAAGTTGCAGGATTACCCCCAAAACCAAATCCATTGTGGTTGACTGGAATCCAACTCATAGTAACCCTATAGGCCAGAGTACAACTTCGCCATATGATTTCCAAGGCTGAAACTCAGGGAAGCAGACTGCCTCGTCTTTCTCCTGCAGAGCACCTGGTGGGTTTGAACAGCTGACCTTTCAGTTAGCGGCCAAGTGCTTATCCACTGTGCCACCAGGTCTCCTCACAGGATTATTAAAATACATTTTCCTAATGCAAATCATGTAGAAAAATTTGGTCTTGGATGTCAAGAAATTAAATGCTTGTCATTCCATGTGCAATTTTAATTATTCACCTATTCAGCACTCCCAGACCAAATCTGAGTATGTGCCAGGCACAGGAGGGGGATGACATACCTGGGTGTTAAAAGGGTGATATTTTAGATAACAACTGTGATGTTCTATCTGACAATTTTATTATCATAGGTGAAACGTGTAATGCAAATCACAATTTTAAAAAATCACTGTTCAATATTAATCATGTTAACCAGAAAAAAACAAACCAAACTCAATGTCGTTGAGTTGAATCTGACTCATAGCGACCCCTCCTTGGGTTTCTGAGGCAGTATCACTACGGAAGTAGATTGCCCCATCTTCCTTCTGAGGAGTGGCTGGTGGGTTTGAACCTCCAGCCTTCTGGTTAGCAGTCAAGTGCCTTAGGCACTATACCACCAGAACTCTCATTAATCATGTTTTGTTGTTGTTGTTACGTGTCATCGAGTCAGCCCCAACTCATAGCGACCCCTCCTTGGGTTTCTGAGGCAGTATCACTACGGAAGTAGATTGCCCCATCTTCCTTCTGAGGAGTGGCTGGTGGGTTTGAACCTCCAGCCTTCTGGTTAGCAATCAGGTGCCTTAGCCACTATGCTACCAGAGCTCCCATTAATCATGTTAGGTCTATGTAAATGTTGTTCATTGCTAAGCCATTGCATGTGTGATTTAATTTCCTTTTTTTTTTTTTTAATAGTGATTGTTTATCAAGTAGGTAATTATTACATTATTATAATTTTTACTTCCTTGATTTTCTGTATATTCCAAATTCTTTGCCAGAAGTGTGAACTTCCTCCTGATACATCAAACACAGTGGGAAATCCATTGATTTCCTTATTAATTCCTGAAGTCCTTCCATCCTTCTGCTCCTGGGCTAGTTGTTTTCTAGACTAGTTACCCAGCTATCAGACAGGACATTTCCTTAGTCTCTGTCCTGTGTACAATTGTTTGATCGTGAATACCATGTGTGCCTTTTTTGTGGTTTACGTCTTTGTTTTGATAGAGCACAGCCACAATTAATAGAGTAGAATTCTACATATCTGAATATATCTTCAGTCTGTCCTCTCACTCAGTTGTTTGCTTGGCTGTGATTTTTGTTTGGCAATCACTTCCCTCAGAATGTTGACAGTGTTGCTGCATCATCTTTTACCTTCCAGGTGTTGAGAAATCCAGTACCACAGTGTTCATCATTCTTTGTGTTGAGCTGTTCCTCACTCCTCACCCAGAAGCATTTGAGACCTCTTTATCCTTGGTTTTCTAAAATTTCTTGAAGTACCTCGGTTAAGTTCTTTTATGCCTACCTTGGTGTAGGTCCTCAGTGAGCCATTTCAATCTGGAAACTTCTTTGATTACAACTGCATTATTTGATAAATATTCTTTCTCTTTCCTCGCTTCTTTTATTTACTGGAAATCCTAATAATTTGATATTGGACCTCCTATAATTTTCCTGTCTTTCCTATTTGTCAGCTCTTTGTCATTTCATTACCCTTTCTGGAAGATTTCCTCAATTATATCTTCTAATCCTTTACTGAACTTTTATTTGAATGTGGATTTCATTTCTAACAGCTCTATAAATGATATTCTATATATAACTATTCTGCAATAGTTTCTCTTGTCTCTCTGAGGGCATTATTAGTGTGTTTGAAGTCTTTATTTCTTACATGCTCCTCTGTTCTGTTCATTGACTGTTTGGCTGATTTTAGTACTTCTCTCAAATGCCCATTGATTCTGGGCTGTATTTAGGAACAACGTGCTAAAAAGGGGATTGGACAGGATGCCCTGAAGCTGCTCTACTGAAAGCATTAGGCCAGGACAGGAGGCTGTGTGGCAGCTGTGGTGAGGTGGGGGTGTGCTCCACTCACTCTCCTGAGCAGCCAGAAGCTCACAGAAGGAGTGTGATCTATAGCTGCCTAAGAGGCAGATGTTGTTCAGTGACTGGGATGGCCTCTGTGCAAGATGTTGGCATCTCCAATGCTGCTGAGACTTTATTTCTGACTTCTGCATCACACAAGCCACTGATGAGTGAACTTCCAAGAAGGTCAATTATGATAAAGATAATCTTTTGATATCAGAATCACAGAAACTAGGAATTCAATGCAGAAATTATTGAACAACAAAAATGATACTACACACCAGTAAAATTTTACTTAAGGTAATTCAGCCACAGTTGCAGCAGTATATTTACACAGAGCTGCCAGAAATTCCAAGCAGATTCAGAAGAGGACATGGAATGAAGAATAGCATTGCTGATGTCAGATGGATCTTGGCTGAAAGCAGAGAACACCAGAGAGATGTTTACCTGTGTTTTATTAACTATGCAAAGGCATTCGACCATGTGAATCATAACAAATATGGATAACGTTGTGAGGAATTCTAGAACGCTTAATTGTGCTTGGGATGAATCTGTACATAGACCAAGAAGCTGTCATTTGAATAGAATAAGGGGACACTGTGTGGTTTAAAATCAGGAAAGGTGTACATTGGAGTTGTGCCCTTTTGCAATACTTATTCAATCTATATGCTGAGCAAATAATCCAAGAAGCTGGACTATATGAAGAGGAATGTGGCATCAGGATTGGAAAAGTCTCATTAACAACCTGCGATATGCAGATGACACAACTTTGCTTGCTAAAAGTGAAGATGACTTGAAGCACTTACTGATAAAGATCAAAGACTACAACCTTCACTGTGGATTACCTCTCAATATAAAGAAAAGAAACATCTTCACAACTGGACCAATAAGCAACATAATGATAAACGGAGAAAAGACAGAAGTTATCAGGGATTTCCTTTTATTTGGATCCACAGTCTACACTCATGGAAGCAGCAGTCAGGAAGTCAGATGCCATATTGCGCTGGGCAGATCTGCTGCAAAAGACCTCTTTAAAGCGTTAGAAAAGCAAAGATGTCACTTTGAAGACTAAAGTGTGCCTGGCCCAATCCACAATATTTTCAACCTTCTTATACGCATGTAGGAACTCTGGTGGCATAGTGCCTAAGGCATTTGACTCTAACCAGAAGACTGGAGGTTCAAACCCTCCAGCCACTCCTTAGAAGGAAGGTTGGCAATTTACTTCCGTAGAGATACGGCCTCGGAAACTCAAAGAGTGGTCGCTATGAGTCGGATCCAACTCAACGACAGTGAGCTTGGTTTTTGGTTTTACATGCATGTGAAAGGCTGAACAATGAATAAGAAAGACCTAAGGAGAATCGAGGCATTTGAATTACGGTTTTGGCAAAGAATATTGAGCATATCATGGGCTGCCAAAAGAATGAGCACATCTGTCTTGGAAGAAGTACAGCCAGAATGCTTCTTAGAAGCAAAGGCAGCAGGACTTCATCTCATGTACCTTGGACTTGTTATTGGGAAGAACCAGTCCCTGGAGAAGGACATCATGCTTGGTAAAGCAGAGGGTCAGTGAAAAAGGGGAAGACCTCATGATATGGACGGACACAGTGGCTGCAACAATGGGATCGTGTATAGCAACGATTGTAAGGATGGTGCAGGACTGGGCAGCAATGAGTTCTGTTGTACATGGGGCTCTATGAGTTGGAACTGACTTGATGGCACCCAACAATGGGAAAGTGACAATGTGTCCTTAACAAGAGTAACACTTGTTAAAACGAACCTGGGAGATTGGTGGAAACATGCTCAGTCAGGGTTCTCTAAAAAACAGAATCTTTGGTGACTCAATGGTTAAGCACTCAGATGCTAACCAAAAGGCTTGTAATTCAAACCACCCCATCCCTCGGTGGCAGAAAATACCTGATTATCTGCTCTTGTAAAAATTACAGCCTATGGGACAGTTCTACTCTGACACATAGATTTACTGTGAGTTGCAACCTTCGATGGCACACAGTGTATATATACACGTGTGTGTGTGCGTGTGTGTAGGTTCCTGGATGGTGCAGATGGTTTGTGCTTGACTAGTAACCTAAAGGTTGGCGATTGGGACCTGCTCAGGTGTGCCACATAGAAGATAGGCCTGGAGATCTGCTTCTGTAAAGATTACACCCAAGAAAACCCCATGGAGCACTTCTACCCTGGAGCATATGGGGTCACCATGAGTTGGAACCAACTCAGTAGCAATGGGTTAGGTTTTGGATGTACACATATATCATCCCTCTTCCAGAGAGAAAGAGAGATGTATTTTAATTGGCAAATGCGATTGTGGAGGTCTGCAAGTCCAAAATCCATAGGTCAGGAAGAGTGAAGATGAGTGTTGTTGTTTGTTGTTGTTGTTATATGCCGTCGAGTTGGCCCCGACTCATAGTGACCCCTCCTTGGGTTTCCAAGGCAGTATCACTACGGAAGTAGGATTGCCCAACCTTCCTTCCGAGGAGTGGCTGGTGGGTTTGAACCACCAGCCTTCTGGTTAGCAGTCAAGTGCCTTAGGCACTATGCTACCAGAGCTCCTATGAAGATGAGTGAGTTCTGGCAAAATATGTATTTATAGTCTGGAGGCAGAATATGTCCTAGAAAAACTCCCCTTTTCCTCTTAAGACCTTCAATTGATTAGATGAGGCCCATCCACATTATGGAGGGTAATCTGCTTTACTTAAGACCGATTGATTTCATCATGCATAACAGCATCTACACAAGTGTTTGACCAAGCAACTGGCCACCATAGCCTAGCCAAGTTGACCCATGAAGTTAACCATCACAGATGTTTTGCTTCCAGGAGATGAGGCTGGTGCTTCTGAACAGCAGGAGGCCAAAGGGCTCCCCCTCAGTCGCTGCAGAGTCCTGAGGGACAGGTGCTCCACAAAGAAAGACTGAGGATGGTCTGTTCCCAGCTGAGTGCCAGCTCAGAAGCAGAAGAATCCAGAAGAAGTTGTTCTATGGCATGAGATAGGTCTTCTTTGCAGACCAAAAAAGTCCAAATGCCACCACTCCAGATGGACAGCAATCTTTCCCAATGATGACAGCAATTAGCCAAGGCCCACGAGCTGAACCCGTGGAAATGTTGGCCTTGTGCAGGACCTTCCACCAGTGTCTTCATCTTGTCCTTCAATGAGCAGACAAGAATTTAGAAAAATGCACTGCACGGCCAAATATGATGATGATGACACAGAAATGTCAAGAAGAACATAAAGTAATTTCCCTCAGATGTAGTGCAGTTAACTATTCAATAATTTTATAAATCACAGGATCCATATAAAAGTTATCTCCAAGGGAAACTGTTTTTAACCAAACTCAAAACTGACCCATAGAAGTCAACCAAGAGTGCAAAACACCAAATAGCTGTGGAAGATTTATGGATATGAACTATAACAATCCTTGAGATTGCAAAGCTGCAGTTGCCATGTTGGGATGTGTGTGTGTGTGTGTGTGTGTGTGTGTGTGTGTTAGCTGAAGGGCTTGGGATTAAATGGTGGATACCTTTGTAAAGAAAAATCTTCACATAAGCTCTTCAGTTTTGATAATATGCCAGTGCATTTTCCATAATCAGAATTTGATCATTCTTGTGATTACTTCAATGGTAGTTCTTAAGAAACTCTACTTTATTTCTCTGAATATGAAGCTAATGTGTGCATTGGAAATTTTGCAAAACATATAGGAAACAAATATATTTTGAAAATACCCCCACTCCTCACTTATCAACATGGTTAGTTTCCAAAGACCAGGTCACTGTGCAAAAGTTGGCATTATGTGAAAATGGAAGATGACCACATGAGGTCACAAAATGAAGGTAGACTACATCGTTACATAACTGCCAAACTGCATCATCGCAGAACTGCCAAACTGCATCATCGCAGAACTGCCAAACCACTAAGAGTCACGGCCCAGCCAAGCTGACACATAATCTTAACCATCACAGCCAGTGTTACTCTTACCTCATACCTCGACATTTGTTTCTGCCAGACATACATTGTAAATGGGAAAAGCAGTCGAATAGTAGAATTTTTTACTATTGTGGTACAGGAGAAATGTCAGATAATGCGATAGTTGGTAAGTGAGGAGTAGGTGTATTAAAAAAAATAATAAAGCCAATTGGAAACCGGGGGCAGGCGTATGGCTTGTTGACTACTGCCCCTATTTGCAGAGCTATGGTGGTTACATTGAGGTTGAGTTACTGTAGTTATTTTTTTCTCAGACTAGTCAGTTGCCCTAGAGGGGTCTCCTCCAGGGTCATGCCTGCAGAGGATAAACCTAGCTGCCTGCATTTGGCAGCCCAGTGGGGGAAGGGAAGGAGGCTCAACATTTAGGATGCTAGCTCTTCTTCAAGCTTTCATTTTCAACATGGTGCCCACCTTGCTCTGGGCTGTGCCTGGTGTCATTGGGTCCAGAGCCTCTCTAGTTTTGTCTCTTTTAGACATTAACCTTTACTCTCTACCAAGTTGAGGGAGGGGTATCTTGTGCTTGGCATGATGGGGAAGGGATGCTGGGATCTAACAGCATGGTCTTAGGACCAAGCTTCTTGCTTCCAGACACACCTTGGTCCCAGACCTCTGATGTACCTGTGACTGCTTTGTCTTTTGGGGGTTCTGGCTCCTGAATCATTTTCACTCCTATAGCTGGTTTCCCCCACCAAGCACTGCTCTGCTGAGTCTGTTCCTACTGTCCATCCAATACATTTTAGTCAATTCTTGTGTTCTGGGGCCAAGCCAATGCCATTGTAGTAGAATTGATTTCAATTCACAGCACCTCTAGAGGAGCGTGTAAAACTGGCCCACAGGGTTTCCAGACTGTAATTTTTATGGAAGCAGACTGCCACATTTTTCACCTGTGGAGCAGCTGGTGGGCTTGAACTGCTGACCTTTTGATTAGGAGCCAAGTGCTTAACCAGTGCACTGCCTGAGCTCCTTCTTCTGGGATCAGCCTTTTCAATTATCTTGGTCTTCGTGTGTCCATACCTTTGGCTGCCTTTTAGAAGGTGTTTGGGAGGGTGGTGGCTGTGCGCCCTTGAGTTGATTGCAACCCACAGTGACCCCATGTGACAGAGCAGCCCTACCCCATAGGGTTTTCTAGGCTGTCATCTTTATGGGAGCTGATCTGTAGGTCTGTCTCCTGCAGAGCCACTGGGTGCGTTTGAACCTCCAACCTTTTGGTCAACAGCTGAGCACTTAAAGGCATGTAGTTACTCCTTTTCCTCTTTAGCTCATAGGGGTTCTTTTTTTCTGTACCACACAACACACACAAAAATTCAGGTTAAAAAAAAAAAAAAAACCTCACTGTCATTGAGTTGATGGTGACTCATAGATACTCTCATGGGGTTTCCAATGCTGTAAATCTTTACAGAAGCAGAATATGTCATCTTTCTTCCACAGGGCAGCTGGTGGGTCTGAGCCACCAACTTTTGGGTTAGCAGCCAAATGCCTTAACCACTACACTACTAGAGCTCCTCACTCAGGTAAAGGGAGCTTCAAACTTGTCAGCAGAGATCATGTGGCTGAGCAGATTAGTGAAAATTGCAATCAGCAATGATTGGGAACATCTGGTATCTCCACCACGGGTTAAAGTGTTTGTAATACATGCATTTAGGAAGGATGCTTTAATTGATAATAGCAATACAATAATAATAGTAATTACCATGACAGCTTAATTGTGTTTGACTGTAAACAAAGCTCTTTTGCGACTTAGTGTCTTCGATCAGACATCAGTCACTGTTGAAGAACGGCACAGAGTGAGGGAAGGAAGATGTGTTCATGATCCCTGGGCTTCGTCCTCATCCCCCCAGCCCCAAGCCATCCTTGGGAGGTGGGGTCCTCCTGGACTTCTATGTGGCTCTGTGGTTCTGGTCCCAGATGAGACCAATCAGAACCCAGAATCAGCCATGAGCTTGGGGAGCCATGTTGCAGGGGCTGGACCCTGCTTCCCTTGGCCCTGCTTGTCTTCTGGGCTTCCAGCTTCCCGGCCTGAACCCCACCTGAACGCAAAGATCCAGCTGCTTCTTCAAAAGCAGGAACCCCAAAGGGCTACTGCTTTAAACCTACTGCCATAGAGTCTATTCCGATTCATAGCAACTCTATAGGACAGAGTCAGACTGCCCCGTAGGGTTTCCAAGGCTGTACATCTTTAGGGAGGCAGAGTCACATCTTTCTCCCACAGAGTGGCTGGTGGGTTCTCAGTGCCGCCCTTTCAGTTAGCAGCTGGACACTTAACCACTGTGCCACCAGGGCTGCTGCTCTATGAAAGTGAAAAAAAAAAAAAAGAAGCTCCCACCAAGAGCTTGCCCATTCTGTATTCAGACTCCGGATAAACTGTGTGAGAGCTGTCCCAGCCTCTACAGTGGAGAAACAGAAATGACATTTACAGAGCACCTACTGTGTGCCAAGCATCAGCCGGTACTTTCAGCCTCTCCTAAGCACTTACTCCGCCATTTCACAGACCAGCCTCATGGAGGTATGTGAGCTGCCCACTCTCCCAGCTTCCAAGAGAGGGCGCCTGGGTTCAGCCTCAGGAACTGCAACAGGGGTGAGCTCCTGGGACATGGGGTGGGGCCAGACTTCTGAGAAAAACAAACAAACCAAACCAAGCTCACTGCCATGGAGTGAATTCTGACTCATAGTGACTCCTTTTGGGTTTCCAAGGTGGTAAATCGTTATGGAAGTCGATTGCCCAGTCTTCCTTCTGTGGAGTGGCTGATAGGTTTGAACCACCAACCTTCTGGTTAGCGGTCAAATGCCTTAGGCACTACCCCACCAGGGCTTCTGAAAGGAAGGAAGTTGAGGTGCATCTTGAGATGTGACCTCCATGCCAAGGGTGGCAGACCCCAGACCAGGAACTTAGGAGTGGCGGATAACCATGCCTCCTCCTGCTGCATCTTGGAGAGAGCCAGAAGGTTCCGGCTCCAAGCTCAGCACCATGCTGGCCAAGGAGGCCCAGTGTCCATGGTCTGCCTAGTGACCGGCCAGACCCCAGAGCCAAGGAGAACCCACTGGAGGGGGATGGAGGTAGGCTCCCGGACAGGCCAACCTCAACCAGGAGTGATGGAGAGGGTACCACATGAGGAACACGCAAAAGCGTGCGTGGGGGCCTCAGAGGCTTAGCATCCTAAGCGGCCAAAGGCTGAACCCGGTCACGGCTGACTGGACTACCTTGGAATATTTGATAGGGTTCGCATATCGCTCTCGCTCTCCCTTGAATCATGACAAAAGGAAAGTATTTATTCCCAGGCAGACAGAGCCCCTGGGCAAGAGCCGTCCTCTCTGATTTGCCTGTGAGCCCAGGCTGTGGAATTAAATGCCGTTCTGTTTTTATCTCTTTGTGTGGAAGCCTTCCAGAGAAAACTACCATTTTAGTGACCTGCGCACTTTGTATCATGTTAATTAGGTTTGAAAACTCATATATTGTTTTCATAAGGGCTATTACATTTTCTCTAATTAAATTAAGGGAAAAATAAGGATGCACGGCAAATAATATTTATTATTAATACCAGATCCCAGAGGCGCCCGGCAAGTTAAGTTAGAGGTAAAAACCTTGGCGACAGCCTGAAGTTCAAAACAACGTGCTGCGGTCCAGGTTTCCAGCAAGTCGTTACTCCGAAGGTTTTGGGAAAATAGCAAGTGAAAAATGGCCCCGTTTGGAGAGAAGCAGCTTCTGGTCCCGATTCACGCCGAGCCGTTCTGGAAGGGCGACTACTGTTTCATTGCCGCCGTTTGACCCAAATTGCAGCAGCTTTGCTCCAGCGCGAGTGTTTGTCTTGTGTTTCATGTGGAGTCAGTGTGCAGAGTGGCTGCGATTCGAGTCCGGCCGGAAGTGGGTTTCCTTCGCAAGGGGCCCCACTTGGCTTGTTGGTGAAGTCAGATCAGGCCAGGAGAACACAGGAAGCGGCCCTGGGAGAAAAAGTGTCAGGACCGAGAAAGAACGGGGTGGCATGGAAAGACAGGGCGGGGGAGGCTCCAAGCCTGGTCCCATTTCTGCCGTGAACGCATTCCACAAGCACGGGCAAGTTCCTTAGGGACTCAGGCTTGAGTTCAAGCCAGGTTCTAAGGCGGGAAGGGAGGGAAAGGAGAGGTGGGCTCAGTGCAGGGTCGCCAGGCCAGCAGACTGAACGGCAGAACAGCTTCCGTGAGCTGGTGGTTGGAGTCAAGACTTGTTTGGGGCCAGTGCTTGCTATCCATTTCTTCCTTCCTGATGTCACCCTGATTTCCTCCGGGGTCACCTCCTTGGAGTGCAGACTTTGTGGGGGGCAGAGTCCTGATACCTGCCTTCCCACTGTGAAAGTGCAGGGCTCCTGAGCGTCTCTTTGGCCCCATCAATCCTCTCCCTGACCACCAATGCCAAGCAGTAAGCGCCACCATCCCGGCTGCCTCCTGGGCCTCGGACCCTGGTGTGAGCTCAAGGATAAAAAGCTGGTTGGGATTCCCTCTTTCTCATGGTAGCTCTTGGTGCAATGGTTGTGCTGTTCCTGCTGCCAGCAGCAACCCCGCAGGACTGCCTGACCCCTGTCTGGTCCAGTCTGGTTCCCCAGCTTTCCAAGTGGCCCTGGACACCCTCGTGTCCTTCTCACAGATGTCTTCTTCTTGGTCAGCCAGAGTCTGTTTCTTTTTCTTGCTCCCCAGGAGCCCCAACCGTTACAATGGTGTTCGAACTGGACGTGGGATTAGTTTGTGTTCTGCGCAGTAGCCAACCGAGACCTGGGAGTGTCTCGGGAGCCCAGGACTCTGCTGGCCTGGTTTAGGGGAACTGCTTTGAGTCCCGACTTTTCCACTAAGTTCCACAAAAGCCCTTGACTCTTTCTGAGTGTCAACTATAAGATGAAGCGTTTGGAACGTAATATTAACAGCAACAACCACAATAAAAATAACAGCAATTGGTGCTTAGTGTGTGCCAGAGGCTGTGCTGAGCGTTACCCACCCACTGCTTCATTTAATCTTCAAAACAGTCCCTGGAACAAGACACCGCCATGTATCCTGTTACAGAGATGAGGACATGGAAGCTGAGAAAGGCAAAGCCCCTGGCCCAAGATCACATTGTCCAGAAATGAAAGAAATGGGGGCGTGAGTCCAGTATGTCTGGGGTTATCATCTATTAGTCTCTAACCATTTACACCACCCCAAACCCCCAAATCCCATTGCTGTCGAGTCAAACCCAACTCATAGCAAACCTGTAGGACAGAGTTGAACTGTCCCATGGAGTTTCCAAGGCTGTAATCTTTATGAAAGCAGACTGCCTCATCTTTCTCCCGTGGAGCAGTTGGGTTTGAACTGCTGACCTTTTGGTTAGCAGCCAAGAGCTTAACCATTGCACTACTCAGTTAGCTCCTAAAATCAGAACCATCTTGGGCAAACCAGGACGGTTGGTCACCCCACTAAAGACCCTTCAAGACAGATGTTCTGTGGTCCTGGCACAGGGTGGGATTTGGGAAGTTGTACGGGGAGAGCACTGGGTACCAGTGAACACAAGCTAATGGCTTTCAAACCTCAGAGTGAAAGAGGAAAGCCCACATGGGGTTTCAGATGCTGCCTTCAATTCCGCTGAACCCCGTTCCACTTGGGCTGCAGCTCTTCCAACAAACTCCAGCTCAGATCAGCCAGGCCCTCAATCATTTCACAAGAGCTCTTCATCCTACTTTCCGGTCTCTGGACCACATGGGGGCCAATCGTCACAGCTGCCTCCTCCATCTAACACCAGTACATCCAATTCTGGAACACTCGGTGCCTGAAAATGTTCATGTAATTTGAATGTTTAAGAAGTTGAATTTGGTTTTCCAGCTGGTTCATGCTGAAATAATCCCCTCTGAGATCCAACTGGCAGAGGTCTTAGACTCTGGTTCCATCATCTGCCCCGTTGAGGTATTGCTTCAGCAGACACATACTAAGCACCTACTGTATATGTCTACCTCAGGTGTTAGCCACTGTTACAGACAGGGAGCCACAGAGCCACGTGTTGGCCACCGATCTGAAGAGGCCACCACCCAACCAACTCCCACGTGAGACAGCAGGGGTAAGGTCACAGGGACACAGCTTGCAGGATGAAGAACCCACTGCCATTGAGTCGATTCCACCTTATGGTGACCCTGCAGGAGAGAGTGAAACTGTCCCATAGGGACTGAGAGGTTGTAATCTCTAAGGAAGCAGACTGCCCCATCTTCTGCCCTTGGATCTACTGGTGGCTTTAACGTGCTGACCTTTCCTCGAGCTGCAGAGCACTTAGACCACTGCAGTATCAGGACTTCTTTGCAGAACGAAGAAGGGAGACTCATTGGGGAATCTGGTATCACAAAGCAGTGAGTGATGAACTGTCTGTTCTCTGCTCTGTCATGGCCTCGCTCCTGTCACAGCTGGTTTCCTAACATGTCATCATCATTTTGCTGTTCCGAATGCCTCCTCCATAGTTCCAGGGTGTTCTAAATGGTCAGTGTGATCAGCTGCTAACCAAAAGTTTGGGGGTTTGAGTCCACCTAGGGATGCCTTGGAAGGAAGACCTGACACTCTGCTTCCAGACAATTAGCCATTGTAAACCCCACGGAGCACAGTTTTACTCTGACACTCATGGGGTCGCCATGAGTTGGAGTCCGCTCCACAGCCGCTGGTTGTCTTAATGCCTTGTCCAGTGCTGGACACACAGGAGGTGCAGACACTTGCTATGGCTGACCAGACCTTTCATGCAGCAGAGAAGGCCTGTGAAGCCAGGGGAGAGCTTTGCTGAACCTGAGCCTCCTTTCGTCACGTGATTAGTCATCCTCTTTCAACGCTTTGGGGTCTCCTTCTCTAACTCCCCATTTCTTCACTTCTCTGTGTGGGTGTTCTGAAAGTGGGGCCTCTCCATGGAATCAAACCAGTTGCCATTGAGTCTATTTCAACTCATGCCAACAGTTAGCACATCTGGCTGCTAACTGAAAGGTTGGTGGTTCAAACCCATCCAGAGGTACTTTGGACGAAAGGCCCGGTGATCTGCTTCTGAAAAACCCCGTGGAGGCACAGCTCTCCTTGGACACACAGTGGGGGTGGGGCGCCAGGAGGTGGAGTCGTCTCAAGGGCAAGGGGTTTATCTGGTAAATCAGGCACCGCTGCTGGGCTGGCCTGATGGACGCCTGAGTGTCAGCCTCCTTTTGGAGCTTGGGAGTCAGGACAGAGTGTGAAACACTGGACGATGTCAGTCATTTGAATGATCATTGGTAACTTGTTTTAAAAATAAGAGGCCTTGGGTGGATAGATGGGTGGACAGGCTGAAGGATTAGGTGTGTCTATGAAGTGGGGAGTATATCCAAGAACATGTATAGGGTTGGCAGACAATGGTCCTATAAGTTTATGTGAATGATCAGAATCCCCAGGTGTATAGTAGAGGTGACAAGGGGCAAGGTTGTGGTCACTGCTTGGTCACAGACAGCTACCCAGAGGGACCGAGTAGTTGAACCTGTGGGCTCAGGACCATAGTCGCAGGGGACATCAAGCTCAATTGGCATAACATACTATACAAAACATTGTTCCACCTCCTATTTTGGTGAGTAGCGACTGGGATCTTAAAAGCTAGCAAGCTGCCATCTAGATGCAATGATGGGTATTTCCTTATCCAGAGCAAAGAAGAATGAAGAAAACCAAAAATTCATGGAAACAATTAGTCCTAGTGACTGGTACACCATCTGATCTGCAGCCTATATGACTACGAGACCAGAAGAACTAGATGGTGCCCGGCTACCACTGTTATCCACTTGGAAGGAGATCTATGTAGGAGATCCTTGATAGAGTGGGAGAACAATGTGGAACAAAACTCAAAGTCATTTGGAGAAAAAAAGAAAAAGAGGGGGGGACCAGGTTTGCTGGTCCGATAGAGCCTGGTGGAACCACTGAGACTATGGTCCCTAGCTGCTCTTAAGGTCTGGAATTGAACCCATACCTGTGGTTTCCAGCCAAACAAAAGACAGGCATATGAGTTGAACATTTACCTGAGGTAGATACACTCCTTGGAGAGAACAATCATGGGAGAAAGAAGGGCTGCTTATGCACAGGGAGACAGCTCAGGGGGCAGGAGTTCATGGAGGGATGGACACAGGGAAGAGGTAACTATGGCAAGGAAGTGGGAGGGGAGCTGTTGCATTGTGGTAAACTGTGGTCAATGTCATGAGACAAAGTATATGTGAACTGCTGTATGGAAAGTGAATTTGCTCTGTAAATTTTCACCCAAATCACAATTAAAAAAAAAAAAAAGAGGCCTTATTATATATGTGTGTGTGTGTGTGTGTGTAATAGGAATGTACTCTAGACCAGTGATAGATTCAGCAGAGGATAATCTTGCACAAATACTGGTGATACCAAATACCCACAATCATTACAGGAGCAACAGAAGACAGACTTGGAGTAATCCCTCAGAGACAGCCAGACACCTTGGGAGAAAGAACCACTGGGTCTGCCAACTCAGTATTGGGGGACATGAGGCTCAATTGGCACAACATAATGCATAAAAATCTTGCTCCACAACCTACTTTGGTGAGTAGCTACTTTGGTGAGTAGCGACTGGGGTCTTAAAAGCTTTCGAGTGGCCAACTAAGATGCCGCTAATGATCTCTCATCGGAAGCGAGGAAGAGTGAAGAAAACCAAGGGCCTTTGGAAACAATCAGTCCCAGGATATGATGGCCCTCGAGGCCAGAAGACCTAGATGGTGCCTGGCAACCAATGCCAGCCATTCTGGAAGAGATCAAAACTGGAGATCCTGGATAGAGTGGGAGGAAAAACGTGGAACAAAATTCAAAAACACAATAATGACCAGAGTTCTTGGAGTCTGGTGAGATCCCCAAGACTATGGCCCTGGGATACATTTCAGGCCTGGGATAGGACTCACTCCCAAGGACTGGCTCTCAGCCCAATGATAGAAAGACTTACATGCAGAACATCCAACCCAGGGCGATGTGCCCACCTGCTCTACAGAGATACACCCCTTGGAGCAATCAGGCAAGGGCACTAGAGGGGCAGCATTCACATGAAGGAAAAGCTGGACAGACAGGGGTGCATCACTGAGAAGGGAACAGGGATGGGGGCCTCACAGGGAAGGGAGGGGAGGAGAGTGGGTTAGGGTTGGGGATGGTAATTGGGAGTGAAACCAAATGTACATGCACTGTTGAATGTAAAACAAATTCTGCTCTGTAAATTTGCACCCAAAACACAATATAGATAGACAGAAGACAGACAGTTAGATAGACAGATAGATAAATGGCCTGAGGGGTTATAGAAAGATTTATGGATGGGTGGTGAGGAAACCTGGGTTCTAGGAAAGAAAAAAAAAATCTAGACTTGATGACTTTAGGTTTTCAAGGTACAATAAATAGGAAGGATTAAACCCTGGAGGGTTAGCAGTCGGCATTGAAAAGGAGTCCAGGAGAAGTCAACGTGTTGGGTTCTCAAAGACAGGCCTCTGACTGAGGCCTCCACCCCTCCACCCCGCACCCATCCATCAGCCAGAACTAATCTCATGGTAACAGGAAAGGCACTGGCCGCACAAAGAACCTCTGAACTTTAATTAAAACACTTTGATGGATTTGCAGCCATTAAAAGAGACTAGTCATCCATGATGCTCCACAGTTGTCATCAGGCCACTCCTAGTCTGGTTTGCTCCTGGCTCTTTAAGACAATGCTATTGCAGGTATGAACAGGTAGGGCCCCAGGTTTCTGGCACCTCCTCTGGGTGTGTCCAGTCAGGGAGCCCCCGCCCTCTAACCTCTGTTATGCAGAGGGGTTGTTCCCCTGGGGCAGAGTAAGAATTTCTAAGACAGCTGGACTCTTCTAGATTAACTGCATCAGGAGAAACTGTTTTAAGGTCTGGGAAACTATTTTGGCCATAAACCAATGCCAGCCTCCAGGGTAAATCAGGGCTGGGGCTTATGGTTGGTGTCTATTCTGATCGGTCAGGGCCCATGCCAGTCCACTGGTGTCCATTCTGATTGGGCAGGGCCCATGCTGATAAATATTGAGAGCATCCCTCTCGCTGACGCCACATGGCCCTCTCTCCACTGCCGCACCCTGTCTGCCGCAGGGACTCAGGCCAGAGGAGTGGAGAGAGGCGCGTTCCCAGCTGATCTGCTGACCCTGAGGCCAGGTCCTGTCGCGCTTCTCCCATTCCCCAGCTCTGCGCCTTCTGTAGCCCCCCTTGATGCAATGGAATGAGCTCCCCTGATCTTGAGCTCTCGTCCTAGCTTCCTTTCTCCCCTGCACCCCATCTGGCCTCCCTCCCACCAGCACCATTGGTGGAGCCCACATTCACAACCAGCTTCACACCCTTGCTCTTTGCCCTGCTCCCGTGAGGCCCTTCCTGCCCTGCCTAGCATCCCATAAAGCCTGCTGAGAGCCAGCTGCTTGTCTCTCGGGGACCTGCCAAACTCAGCTCCTGCACAAAGCCACCAGTGCACCCCAGAGAGAATGAGTCCTTCTCTACTGCCACCCTTCTTACAAAACTCGTTGGTGGCATTCAGAGCTCCAACCAACTAGCTGGGCTCCAAGTGTCTGTGAGCCGTTAGGGCAGGGGCTGGGGTGGAATCATGCTTGTGGCCCCCACAGTCTGTGGAAGAGGGCCCTGCACTCTTTAAAATAAAAGAAACAGAAAACCAGTTGCCTTACAGTTGTTTCTGCCTCACAGTGGCTCTATAGGGCAGAGTAGAACTGCCCCATGGTGTTTCCAAGGCTGTAATCTTCACGGAAGCAGACTGCCTTATCCTTCTCCCATGGAGCAGCTGGTGGATTCGATCCACTGACCTTTCAGTTTACAGCCGGGTGCCTAACCACTATGCCCCCGGGGCTCCTCCCTGCACTCTTAGTAGGTTTTAATAAATGCTGTATTGGTTTACTCAGAAGCTGAAGGGTCTCCTAGCTTCAGCATGCTAGGATTTAATGTTCTCTGTCCAGGGCATGTGGGTGAGGGGAGAAGGGCAGGCCCCACCAGTGACTTCCATCTGGGGGGGTAAGTCAGAGCTTTGCCCAGCTTCAGCATTAGCAGGATGTGACAGCCATGCATCCGACTGCATTGGTTGGTTGGAGGGCTTACTCCGTGTCCCATGAATTTGGGGTGACTGTGTGATGGAGTGGGCTCTTATAACCCAGATTTCCTAAGCTCCTAGGCAAGGGCCTGATGGCTTTTGTCACCTGGACCAGCTTGATGAATCGTTTGAACAACTGTGAGGTTGGTGGCATGCTCTCCATTTCACTGATGAGAAAACTGAGGCCCATAGAGACACAATGACTGGCTCAGAGTCAGCCTCCATTGAGGGGTCTACATCTCCCACTAGGAGCTCTGGTAGCATAGTGGCTAAAGCACTTGACTGCTAACCAGAAGGCTGGCGGTTCAAACCCACCAGCCACTCCTCGGAAGGAAGGTTGGGCAATCCTACTTCCATAGTGATACTGCCTCGAAAACCCAAGGAGGGGTCGCTCTGAGTCGGGGCCGACTCGACGGCACATAACAACAACAACAACAACATCTCCCACTAGAACATCAGCTGCCCATGGATTAGGAATGCGACTCTCTTGTCTCCACATCTTCCATAGACCAAGCCCAGTGCTAGTCAGTGACTCCAAGGGGAAAGGAAGGGGTAAGGTGTCCTGGTTTTCTGCTGCCCCAAAGCATTTCCAAGGGTGTTGGCGAGGTCGTCAACAGCACATCGCTGCTATTCATTATAGCATCACAGAGTTGCCAACCACAGTCTCTTCCTGTCCCTTTAATTTCAAGTACCATACTTACTGCAGGGTGGGTATGGCAGTCGTTTGAGCGTCCAGGCTCAGATGTCTACCCTCGTAAGAAAGCACATACCCAGATGACTACCACCTGCACCAGGCTTTGCAAAGCAGGTCCGTGCAAATGGGCCCCTTGCCTCCTCTTGGGGACTCTGATGGTGGAAATCACTTTTGCCTTTGTTTTGTAGAAAAGGCCATAAAGCCTCCGAGAATCCATGATCTGCCCTTCCAGCTTCTACAGGGCAGAGAGGAGTCACAGACCAAGGCCAGAGCAGAGGGCATCCGTAACTGCACAGGGCTGGCAGAGTCCAGCTCCCAGCCCTCGGTGTGTGCCAATCCCCCAACCACACACCCTTTCACCTCCATCCCCCCATCCGCAAATGTCTTTACTGCCCTGCACAGAACATCTCCCACATGCTCTTGACCTTCCTGTAGGTGGAGTCAGGTCTTGAGTCTGGCTTCTTGTGTTCTTCCTTATGTCTGTGAAATTGCTTGAGTCAGTACTTTGTTCATTTTCATTGCTATATGGTACTCCCTTAAGAGCTCTGGTGGCACAGTGGTTAAGGCTTTGGGCTGCTAACCAAAAGGTTGGCAGTTCAAACCCACCAGCCACTCTGCAGAAGAGGGATGAGGCAGTGTGCTTCCATAAAGATTGGCAGTCTTGAAAACCCTATGAGGCAGTTCTACTCTGACCTGAAAGGGTTGCTGAGTTGGAATCGACCCGATTGCCTTGGATGACTGTACCACAAATTATGGACCCATTCCTCTCGTGATGGGCATTTAGGTTGTCTCCATTAGTTAATGTGTCTAATGGCATTATGTGCATTAACATCTCTGAGTTTTGGTGATTAGAAACCCTCAGTTGTCTTGGGGATATAACCGAAGGCAGAATTGCTCAGTCATGGTTTATATGATGCTGTTCCATCAAGAGTGGGGTCAAGTGCACCCAGAGGTGCCTTAGAACAAAGGCCTGGCAATCTGCTTCTGAAGAATTAACCACTGCACACCCCATGGGGCACAGTTCCACTCTGACACACACACGGGGTCGCCATGAGTTGGAATCCACTTGACGGCAACTGTTTTTTCTCGCTGTGCCTGTGGGAACATTCATCAGAGGCGGAAAGACCTGCTCACTTTATTCTATGTGTCCGATACTGATAAATAAGCCAGAGTTCATAATGAGAAAGGTGATGGAAGGAGAGAGGAAGGAAAGGAGGAAGGGAAAACGGGAGCAGGAGGGAAGAAGAGGAGGAAGGGAAGGAGGGAAGGAAGGGAGACAGACGCAACACATCAAACAGGAGAAGGCAGGCCACCCTCTTCATGTGGCTGCTCACCCAACCAAAACCCACACTCACTGCCAACAAGTCGATACCGACTCATAGGGACCCCCTTTTGGGTTTCTGAGGCGGTAAATCTTCATGGAAGTAGATTGCCCAATCTTCCTTCTGTGCACCGCCTGGTGGTTTTGAACCCCCAGCCTTCTGGTTAGCAGCCAAATGCCTTAGGCACTACACCACCAGAGCTGTTGCTAGGTGAGGCATAATAAGCATGGACACATGAGGGAAACCAGGAGATCATGCCAGGCTGATCAGGAAAAGCCCCTCCTCTGGGTCTCTGCATTTTAAGTGGAAACCGATTCTAACGGGGAACACTGTGGGAGAGGTGGGGTGCTTTGGGCTTGTGCAGAAACCCAGCTCTGCCTCCCCAGCGGGTGCTCCCAGGCAATGCCCACGGCCTCTCTGAGCTTCAGGTCAGGGCCGAGGGCAGACCAGTGCCCTCACAGACCCTCCTGGAGGCCGCAGCGGACGCCTGGTGCCCACATCTGTGTCCCGCTCACAGTGGGCACTCGTAGAGCGTGCCCCCTGCCCCTGCTTTGCACAGGAGAGAACAGAGAGCTCTGCTCAGTTTCTGGACGGAGGGCTTTTGACAGGTGAAAACACTTGAGAAAGAAAATCTCTCGCAATAGGATGGGTGGTAGGGAATTTCTTTCAAAAAATCAGACTTGCAGCTCCAGCAAGCCTTTGGGGAAATTTAAGCGTTCCTCGGATTATGTATCTAATATTGAGCAGAAAGGGGTGGGGGGAGGAGATAAAAAGAGCTTCTTACTCAAGACTACCTCTTCCCTTTTCCATGTGCTGTGTTTATGATTATGGGTTTCAGAGCATTTTTCTTCTTGTGTTTCATAAAATACCGCCTGTATTTCTATGATTCACCCTGCCCTTTTTCCCTGATATTTCACTCCGAGACGGGCTGCAGAGGGGGTAGGGAAGGATGGGATCGGATGAGCCTCTGGGGGCTGGGTGGCCACCTCCCTGGGGAGCTGCTTCAGGCTCTGAGACTTGGTGGAGGCTGTTGCCTCACCAGGAGTCAGCCAGCAATCAGCCTGTGTCAGCCAGGTCCTCCAGGAGGTCCCATTGTCTGTGAAATCACACTCCATTTGTGAAAGACAAACTGCTAAGAGAGGAAGTGTGTGTGTGTGCACGTGCTTGGGTAGTATATATGGGTGTGCAGTGTATACATGCTGTGTGCATGTGTGTGAATGCTGTGTATATGTGTGCATGTGAATATGTGTGTATGTGTAGGTATGTGTGTGCTTATGTGTATATAGGTGTGTGGTATGTGCATGTTAGTGTATGTATGTGTGGGTAAATGTGTACTGGTGAATGCACGTGGGCGTGTCGTGTATGCATGCTGTGTGCACTGTGTGCATGTGATGTGTGTGCACATATGTATGAATGTTGTCTATGTGTGTGCATAGTGAATATGTATGTATGTGGGTAGGGATGTCTGTGCTTGCATATGTGTGTATATGGGAGTGTAGTGAATGCATGCTGTGTGTATGTGTGTGCATGCGAATATGTGGGTGTGTTTTTATGTATGGGTGTGTGTGCATATTCTGTTGTGTGTGTATATGTGTGAGGGTGTATGTATGTATGTGCATGCTCTGTGCACATGTGTATGTGTTGTGTGTGCATATGTGTGTGAGTATATGCATGAGTGTGCTTTGTGCATGTGTGTGCATGATGTATGTCTGTGCATGCTCTGTGTGTGTGTGTGTGAGTATATGCATGTGTGTGAGTGTATGTATATGTGTGTTTGCATGTACAAGTGCATGCTTTGTATATGTGTGTGCATGCTGTGTGTTTGGGTGTATGTATGTGTGTACTTGTGTATGTGTGTACATGCTGTATGCATGTTTTTGTATTGTCTGTGCACGTGTGTGTGTGTAGGGGTGAGGAGGAAGGCTGGGAGCAGTGGAAAGGGCAGATGTGTAGGGATTACCAGGTGCCATCTGCCTTTAGGTATGACTTCCTTGGGGTCTGTAGGTTGAAGATCTCCTTAGGGGTCTCCTGTAGGCACCCACCAAATAGGCTACATATTAGAAGCCAGTATGCCTAGGTAGCATTGGACTCGGTCACTCCTCAATCCATCTGAAGCCTGTTTGGAAGGCCGATTATGTCTCTATCCAGACAAGAGAACCACCATCCCTGGTGTCCTCCTGCTGCAAACTTCTCAAGAACATCCAGTGACCTCAGTTCATAGCAGAGGACGAAAAGTCCTTCCCTGGTCCCACCCATGTGACAGTTGAGACACTCCACAACTTACCCTGAAATGGTCCTCCAGCAGTCCCGGAGGCAGGTTACTACCTGGTTTTACGCTGGGCAGGAGGCCCTGCATGGTTTGAAACTTACTCAGCATGCCTC
>NW_006921714.1:7392155-7418436 GCF_000298275.1 Orycteropus afer afer | reverse complement strand
TAAGCAGAAGGCTGGCGGTTCAAACCCCCAGCCACTCCTTGGAAGGAAGGTTGGGCAATCTACTTCTGTAGTGATACCTCCTTGGAAACCCAAGGAGGGGTCGCTATGAGTCGGGTCCGACTCGACGGCAGTGGGTAAGCCATAGTGTGATAGCTGACAGAAGGCTCCCCTACTTCAAGAGGCTGGAGGCATCCTGCTTTGTTGCCACAAAGGATACAGCCAGCGGTAGAATTGCTGTCTCCAAATGTTCCTTTCCATGTGTGACAACAGAGCCCAGACGACAGAGGCTCCTCATTCCTGAGGACTGGCCAAGCCCACCCCATCCATTGCTTTTGGCCTTGGGGAGTCTCCTTCATGAGGTGTGCAGGCAGCTGGAGCCGTGAAGTGACGGGAGGTGCCGATGTGCAAATATCACACCCTTATACACATGTCCCCTTTCCTGGTCACAAGTGTCTTGCCCCCTGGGGTGGCCCCTCTGAGCCACCCTCTCCTTCTTAGGGTGCCCAAGCAGGAATGGGTGGGTGGCTAGAGCTCCAGCCAAGTAGGCAGGGTCTTCATGTGGAGTTACCTTCAAAAGCATTTATGAATTGCCCAGCTGGGCCTGGCGTGTGGTCGATGACTAACAGGGATGAATTTTGCATTCTCCATCCCTGGTAGGTCCGTGAATGGCAAACGCAGTTGACGAGGTTGGCGATTCAACCCGCCCAGCTGTGCTGCAGAAGCAAAGCCTGGTGACCTGCTTTCTCAAAGATTGCAGCCCAGAAAACCCCACGGCGCTCCATCCTCCTCTGTTGCACGTGGGGTCGCCATGAGTCAGACTCACAGTGACAAGTCTGGGTTGTGTTGTTGCTGTTGTTATCCCAGCAGGAGCTGGACCCAAGAGTTTGGTCACTTTGTGCGTGAGCCAAGAGCATGTCGCTGCCCCAGGAAGGCAGCTGTGCCCAGATGTTTTGGATCCACCTCTGGTCTATTCTGTGTTAATCCCTGTGCTATGAAGAGGCATTGTGTGGAGAGAAGACCCCAGCCGGAGGTAGTCAGGAGCAGAGGAGGAGAGGGAAATCCACTTAGCAGTGGGGGGCTGATTGCTAAAGCCAGGGTGTGTTGGGAAGCAGGGCCCGGGCAGCCGGCTAAGACCCCTCAGTCTGTTGGTGGTCTGGGCCAGCTCCCATCCCTCTGCTAATTATGTCCCTGCAGAGGAGTCCCCCCACCGATTTAGGGATTTGGGGTGGGGAGGGTTAAAGCCCTGCCTGTTAATTGGGGTCTTCCCAATAACCCACAGATTAAGTCCAGGGAGATTACGGTAAGCAGGTGATGGGGTAACACCCCAAACAAACACGGATGGCCCTTCCTAAGTGCCTTCTCGGTCCAGCCCCTCACCAGCTCCTGGCAGATTGAAGGATTAACTTGGAGGGGGGGGGGAGGCATCCAAATTGCTACCACTTCTGACTTTCCCTGGTGTCTGTTGGAGGTTTCCTTTCTGCACTGTTTGATTCTCTCTGATGATCGTCAAGTTAAGTTTACTGACAGCTAGAGAAGACTTTGTTCCGGGGTGCAGGGGAATAGAAACTTGAGCTGGTCCCCGGCTTGTCCATGGGCCCGGGCATCATTTTATTTCTGTGTTTCTGAGACGCTCTGGGTAATCAGTTCCAGAGAGCCGGCTGGGGACCTGGGCAAAGGGGCCTCCTTCTTGGCTGTCCCTACGGATAGTTTATGCGATGAATAGAGTTGCGATGGGGTCCAATATGTGGCCACTCAGCTGTCTAGAGGGTCCCATTTGAATTTGTGTGTGGGTGGGTGTCACCCTCCCCCTGGAGAGCGGTTCTGGGAGGGGGGGCTAGAACAAGGTGTCAGCGTTCAGGGTCCTGAGCCGGAGTTTTGCATTATTTCAGGCATCAAGGCACAGATGATCAGACATCCCCCACTCATCTGTCGGTGTGTTGTCTGGAGACAGCTTACGTGTCACTGTGACGCTGGAAGCCATGCCAGCAGGATTGCAAATCCCAGCAGGATCACCCATGGCAGGTAGGTGTCAGTGGCGTCTCCAGACCGAAACCAAGTAGGAGGAAAGGCCTGGGGATCGATGTCCAAAAACTAGCCAGTGAAAACCCCGTGGATCAGAGCGGGATACTGTCTTACTGGACTAAAGCATGCCGACAGCAATTGTGGAGAAGGCCCGGGATGGCACAGCATTTCATCCTGCTGTGCATAAGGTCACCATGACTAGCTGCTGGCAATGGTAACTAACAGCCGTGTGCCCGGCGCCGTGTTGAGTGCTAACACACACATTTTCATTGTACGATACCCAGTGAAGAGGGAACCATCATCATCCCCAACTCCCAGATGACACAACCCAAGCTCACAGATGTCAAGGGCTCGCCCACAGCAGTGAGTGTCAGGGCAGGGGGCACACTCCACACATCCAGTGTGAGCTGGCGAAAGGGAAAGGAAAGAGACCTTCTTGGACCAGCTCCAGACTGCACGTGCTGGTGGTCACTGTGAAGATGTGAATGCAAGGTTTCCTACGGTGCAGGGTCCTCGAGTGACAGAAACACATCCCCCTTATGATATCCCCACCAAGGGTCAGCTCGTCTCCTCTGCTCCCCTCCAGCCACCAGCAGCACCTCATCTCTCTTAAAGGCAGCACGTGCCGTCCGAGGACAGTGCTGGCTGATGGAACATCTTTCTGAGCTGAGCCCTGAGTCTGGTGGGTTCTCCCAGCCTCAGAGGAAGTCTACCTCCTCCTGCCCAGAGGCACATCTTCAGAAAATATCACCTGTGAAAAGCACTGAAATCCTGCCCTGGTCCAAACATCTGACACCCGTTTTATAGATACTTTATTGTAATATCGGCTCAAGAGTCCAAGTCAAGCTCATTCGTCTTTTACTTAACGCGTGATGGCACTCCATGGAAACAACAACTGCTCCTTCCTCGCTTTCCCCGTTGATGGGCTCAGTCATGGTTTTCAGTGGCTTGTCTTTCCAAACTCGGCAAAGCAAGAGCACACAGTCAGCCTGGACCCGTGGAGGCTCTAATATGAAGGCATTCGCTTTAACCTGCTGATGGAAACTGCAATGCTCAATAGAAACTGCTCAGTGGCGCCCCCTTCAAGTGGCGCCCAGGACCCGTGCCCTACCTGCCACACCTTAGACACACCTGTGCCCCCACCACCCTGGCCGCAGAGGCCCATAGAAACATGTCAGTCTCAGCTTGCCTAAGTGAGAAGGCGGTTCTGAAGCCACTTCTTCTTGTGGACCGAACAGCTACCATTTCTTCCTCAAGCCGACAACAGCAGGCAGCTGAGGAGAAAACAGGTGTTTCTGAGGGACTCACTTGAGAAACTGCCGGTGCTCAGCTCCCCTCCCCAGCGCGGAGCCCACGGGGCACAAGAGCCCGGGGGACGATTTGGCCACTTGGCTTTGGGGGCATCGTGACAAATCGATTTGCTCTGGACTTGAGGCTGAGTTCTTAGTCTAGCCCAGCCACCCATCCTTCGAGTGAGCATGGGCTAGCTGCTTGCTGTCTCTGAGACGCTGTAAAATGGTGACAGTAACCCCTCTCACAGAGCTACAGGGAGGGACAAATGAAACAAAGAGTGAACCACCACAGGCTTGCCAGAAGACGTGGGGCTGTTGTTATCAGCACGTCTGCGGGGAGACATGGAGTTCCCAAGACTGTCAAGGTGCTCAGGACGCAGTGGGGCCTTAGCTCAGTGATATTTGTTCGATGACTGAATCAAGTGATATAGGCCTTAGCGCAGTGATGCTTGCTCAATGAATGAATCAAGTGATACATACATTTCCTTACGAGAAAGTCAGGACATAATTGCAGGTTAGTTCAATGGGCTTGAGTGCCAGCGCCATGACCTGCATATGCAGCAGCACTGTTTCAGTGGCAGGATTCCCACTCTCCACGCAGGAGACCTGGGTTCAGTTCCCGGCCAGTGCACCTCCCGCGAGGCCACCACCTGTCTGTCAGTGGCGGTTTGTGCACTGTGTGATGCTAAACAGGTTTCAGCAGGGCATCCAGACTGAGATGCACGAGGCAAAAAGGCCTGGCATCTACTTCTGCCAATGAAATCAGCCAAGGAAAACCCGAGGGGTCACAGTGGTGCCACCCTCAACCGATCATGGAGATGGCAGGAACCCAGTTCCATTAGGTCTTGGGTTACTGCGAGTTAGGAACCAATCAACTCAGTGACAAGTAACAACAACATGATCTTAGTAAATACACTGAGCTTCCTCATCCTTATAATAAGGGAGCTTTGTTTTGCGGAAATGGTATGAGAACATAGAGCATGGATTACAATGCCAGGCACCCTACAGATGCTCAGGAGATCATGTTGGCTGTCCACTTTCCTCTGCTTTTCCGCTCTTAGTTGAACGTAGAAGTATCACCACTGCTGTGACCTAAAATCCAACTGATTTCATTATTTTTATTAGCATTTAGCAAACCGGCCAGAGTGGCTGGCAGAAATACCATAACCAGAGCATGATGGCTCTTATAAATGTGAGGCAACCTATGCATCACTCTGAGGAGCACTGGTGGCACAGTGGTTAAGGCATTTGTCTATTAACCAAAGGGTCAGCGGTTCAAACCCACCAGCTTCTCTGTGGGAGAAAGATGAGACAGTTTGCTTCTGTAAAGACTGACAGCCATGGAAACCTTTTGGTGCACTTCTACTCTGTCCTACGGTTGATATGAGTCATAATTGACTTGACGGCAGTGGGTTTGGTCTTTTTGGTTTGTGTTCTTCTGCTCTTTGTGGAAATAATTGTTCTCTGCGTGGCTTTTTCCTCAGGTAACCTGACGTCGCCTGCAATAATGCAATTTCCACATCACAATGTTGTTCTAGAGGTAGTGTGTCTGTTTCACTTAGGCTCGCTGAAACCCAACCTACAGGAAAAGACGTTCGAACAGAATTGGAGGTTAAATTTCATTTGCTGATTTAATAAAAACTAACAGGATGGATTTGGGGATATTTCATTAATCTTTCTTTCCTTTCAGTGCAAAGGAAATTAAGTTCACTCTAGTTCAAACTTTGTTTCACCCTTATACAATAGGCTGCCAATGTCCACTTTCTCTCTGGCAAGTTCAAACCTAATTAGTCACAGAAAATTCCTCCCTGACCCTGTCACCGTTAGCAGGAAAGCGGTAAGCAACAGGCGTGGAGCTGTACACGGGCACACGCCCATACACACACACACATGCGGACACACATACGCACACACAGACACATATATACACATGCACACACACGTGTGTGTGTACACACATGCACATGCAGACACATACACATGTGTGCACACACGAATACACACATGCAGACACATACATATGTGCGCACACATGAATACACACGCACACAAACACCCCTGTGGCTCCTTGCTGAGCCATGTTTTTACTGTCAGCAGCTTTTAAGTCTGGCCGCGATGACATTCCTACAAACATACGGCAGGATGCAAGTTTCCCGGAAGTTCCTTGGCAGGATGCCTCACGTGACTATTAGAACCTCCCTAACTGTTACAAGAGCCCTAGTGGCGCAACAGTTTCACACTCATCTGCTAACTGTCAGGTCAGCAGTTCAGACCCACCCAGGGGCTCCATGGGAGCTGGCCCTGGTGTTTGCTCCCGTAAAGATGACAACCTGGTGACCCGAGGGGGCAGTTCTACTCTGTCACCTGGGGCTGCTGTGAGTCACAAATACAATCGATCACGCCACTGGCAACGGCGTCTTGCTTCACTGGGGACACTTTCAAATGGGAAAAGCATCTCTTCAGCTCCAGGCACCATATTCAGCACCAAGTTTTTAAATGTCAACACTATTTTTTTTTCTGCTGAGTAATTTTCAGGGGAAAATGTGTCCAGGAAAATATGAAAGCAGAGAGGAAAAGGCCTGGGGCTTGGAGTCCAGAGAGCCCACTTTGAGGCCTGGCTCTGCTGATTATTAGCTGTGTGACATGGAGATGGCTACGGAACCTCTCTGAGCCTCTTCTGGAAAACGGAAAGAAATAATCTCAGGGTTCCCTGCCTCCGAGAGATAGCTGAGGGTCGGAAACGGTCCTTCGGGGCTGGCTCTGATGCTCAGCCCCAGGAGAGGTTTGCACCATCCATCTGTCCGTCTGTCGTGGGTGGGGGCTTGTCACATTTCAGATGGCAGCTGACTCACCATGAGGGAGGGGTTTCGGCAGAGCTTCCAGATGAAGACAGACAAGGAAGGAAGGTCTGGCGGTTCACTTCCAAAAATTAGCCAATGACAACCGTAGAGATCATGACAGAAGGGTTTCCTAGAAAGTGTTGTTTGATGAGCCCCTAGGTTGGAAGACACTCCACAGTGGCTGCAACAATGGACCCAAACACACCGAGGCTCTTGAAGAGATTCCCTTAGAGCCCACTCCACCACCGCTAATAACGGAAGGAGGTCTATCCTGAGCAGTGCAGGAGGGGCCCTCCCTTGATCACAGGCGTCCCTTTGTCACCTTCCTGAAGGGCTGGCTCGATATGCCACTTCCCTGTCTGTCAACTCTCTCCCCCCCAAATGTGAGCTCCTTGATGGACCAGCACCTAGTTCTGTGGCTGGTACAGGGAACATGGGAGGCTCTCAAAGGATGTTGGATGAATGAACAAATGAGTGGGTATGATGTGCTTTGTTTTTCTATTTTTATTTATTTATTTTTAAACAGTTTTTCGACACAGCCCTATCTTTCTTTCTTTCTAGGTCTTTTTTCTTTTTGTTTTTGTGATTTGGCTGTGAGTTTACAAAGCAAATTGGTTTTCCATGCACAATTCATACGTGTTTTGATTCGTGGCACTGACTATAGTCGCCACAATGGAACAGCTCTCCTACCTCCTCCTGTGAATGTCTTTTTGAACCATCACTCTCAGAAGTCAGCATTTAGTTGCTTGCCCAGTGAGATGTAACCCCGAGAAGGTACTGCGTTGGCAGCCAGTTTGCATCCAGGACTTCTTGGTCACCTGGATTTGGCAGGCTTGAGGGTATTTGGAGCTTTAGAGGGCAAGCGTCTCAAGCTTCCGGGTCTCTATTCTGAGGGAGTGGCATTCCCTGTAATTTACCACAGATCCCAGGATAGAACCATCACTGGTGGGGGGTGGCGTCTCCTGCGTGGGAAAGTGCATTGTAATGTAAATAGCACCATATCCAGGATCACTGTTAGAGTGGGCTGCCAGTCCCCCCCCCCCCTCGACTCATGGCAACCCCATGCACAACAGGACAGAATGCTGTCTAGTCCTGCCATCCCCATAATGGGCTGTCGAGTGGCCGCTCTGATCCGTAGGGTTTTCATTAGTTCTGGAAGTGATTTGTCAGCCCTTTCTTCGTAGTTCCTCTTGGTCTGGAAACTCTGCTGAGACCCGTTCAGCATCCTGGGCACACGCAAGCCTCCTCGGACAGGTGGATGGTTCTCGTGCGTGAGGTGCACTGGCGGGGATTGAACCTGGATCTCCAGCTTGGAGGGCGAGAATTCTACCTCTGAACCATCACTGCCCACGATCACACTTGAATTCCAGTAATAATAGCCATTCATTTATTCACTCCCCATTCACGCAGCCTCTCCACCTCTCAGTCTGTTCTCCCTCATTTCCCCTCGCTTCATTGTCTTCAGAGAGCTTCAAACATGGAAATGACTTTGTTCATGCACCTGGTTTTGTGGTTGCAGGCTTCCCGCCTGTCTCCGCCTCTGCAGTGCCAGGTCCTGAGGGTCAGCATGAGCCCTGTTTTCTTCACAGCTGAACCCCAGGCCCCAGCACTCTGCTTGGCCGCCATGACCTGTGCAGCCCTGCCCCACCCTGCCTTTTATGCAAGCATCTCTGCACGCTAGCGAACCCAGAGCACCTGACACTCCCACCTCCCACAGTGGTTTGAATCTGCCTCCACCCCCAGGCAATTTGTAGCCTGAGCCAGCCTTTCCTCACCCTCTCTCATCCCCATTTCTAGAAAGGACAGAGTCGCTTCCTTGTCATGCAACAGAAATGGGGGAGGCTTGCTATCCCCCAGTCCCCCACCCCTACATATGGCTTCCACTTCCAGTTTGTCCTAGGCATCTGGTGCCAACTCAAAACCCTCCTGCTAAGACTCCCCAAGGCCCCCGAGTCAGGTCTCCTGCCGTCATAATCCACCCTTCACTGCCCTGTCTCACTCGTCTGGCATGCAGCTTCTTCCAGGAAGCCCTCCCAGGCACCCCCGTCTGATGTGGGTTCTCTGTGCTCTACAGCCCCATCCCACACTCACTACAGTGCTGGTGCCACATGGGCCCCTGTGTCTACGCTACGTGGGCTGAAGGTCTCTTCTCTGCACTGTGATCCTCCAAGGGCAGGGACCTCATTCCACCGCTGGCTGTCCTCTGGGGTAGGAGTCCCTGGGCGGTGCAGAGAGTTGAGCACTCAGCTGCTTACCGAACGGTTGGCAGTTCCAACCTAGCCAGAAGTGCCCCTGAAGAAAGGCCTTGGACCTGTTTCTGAAAGGCCGCAGCCACTGAAAACCTCATGGGCCACAGTTCTCCTCTGACACCCCTGGGGTCACCAGGAGTCAGAACTGACCCCACAGCAACTCGTCTGGGGTTTTGTTCTCTTTTACCCTGTGGTAAGGCCTGCTGTCTACCTTTGTTTAGTGAATGAATGAATGAATGAATGAGTGCGTGATGTTGGGGTACACACAGATTGATTGTGGGCCCACCTGGTGCTCACCTGGCCACCTTCCATCCCACTGTCACCTCTTAGCTGCCCATCAGACACAAGCCCCAGGAGGGTCTCTTCTAGGAAACCAAACACTGTCACAGGTCATGTCACCCACAGCTGTGTGCAGGGGGAGCCACCTCGCGGAAAGGAACAGAGCCTCCCTGGGGACCCGGATGAGGAGAGGTGAAGGCCTGCCTGTGTCTGCCCAGGACACACTCCCGTGCAGGATTAGCATTCCAGCCACTTTCTAGATTTGATTATGGCTGATAGCGATCGCAGAGAGACGGCCATGCCAGCGATAGCAACGCCAAGGCAGGCGCCTAATTCAATAGTGGGGGGCCCAGGCTCATTCCTCCAGTCCAGCTGTTGTGGAGCCCACGTGGGAAGGAAGGGCGCCCTTGTCGACAAGGCAGACGCCGTTTTCATTAACCAGCCAGGACGGAGGGTCTCGGCACTGCTGGCCGGGTTCTTGGCAGGCTTCGGGGAAGGCAGTGTCCCCCACGGACGGCCCTCTTCTCTCCTTGCTTTCACTTTCGGGAGGGTCATGTCCTGCTGGTTTCCTGATGGTCCTCATGTCCTCATGGGCAGCCCCAGAGTCCCGCCGTCCCACTCACGTGGCTGGGACACACAGGGCCCGAGAGGGCTGAGAGGAGGCTCACTGGGCTTGCCAGCCTCCCTCTGAGTCCACCAAGGGGGAGACTCAGTCAATGTCATGGGACGCTGACTGGCAGAGCCCAGAGGTCGAGGGGCTGCTGAAACAGCCGGGTGGGATTACCCAATAAGCAAGGTAAACACAGTCTTACCTGCGCTTATTTACTCATCTGTAGTGAACAGTGTCACATTTTGTCACATCAAAGATTCTGCCTCTAGGTATGGCTGGCATCTGTCTCTCTCTTCCAACTCCACAGCACCTTCCTACAGAGTCGAAGCCTCTTTTCCAGTTAACGGTCCCTGACAGGGATGGAATACCCAGCGAGCAAGGTAAGCACAGGCTTACTTGTGCTGATTTACTAACCTGTAGGGCAGTTCCACGTGCTTTTCACCACATCTGTGATGCGAAACCCATGTGAAATCGTTCACTACAGATCAGTGAGTCAGCACAAGAAAGCCTGTGCTTACCTTTCTCAGCAGCCCCTGTGAGATAGCACTGAGTGCGTGGCTACCTCCCCAGCTGGGGGCTCATGTCCACCGTCTTGGTTCCCTAGTGTTGCCATAACAGAAATGCCACACCTGGGCAACTTTCAGGAACGGAACTGTGTCTTCTCAAGGCTCTGGAGGCTGAAAGTCCACACCAGGGTCTTGACCACACTGATTCCCCCTGTAGGCTGCTCCTCATTTCTGGTGTCTGTTGACGACTCTCGGCATTCCTTTGTTTTGGCATGTCCTCACATGGCAACTGTCCTCCCCTATGTGTGTGTACTTGTATCTGTTCTGGGTTTTACACGACACCATTAAAAAATGAAGAGATGAAAAAAATAGCTGCCATTGAGTTGATTCTGATTCATGGTGACCCTACATGTCTCAGAGGACAGCTATGTTTTTCACAGGGTTTTCAAAGGTTCATTTTTCAGAAGCAGGTCCCCAGGCCTTTCTTCCAGGTCACCTCTGGGTACACTTGAACCCCCAACCTTTCATGAGTGCATGAACCATCTGCACACTGAGGGGCTCTTGATAAGGCTTAGGCCCCACCTGATGCTATACGACCTCATTACCATAACAAAACGAAAACCGTTATTTCCAAACAGGGCCATATTTGCAGGTACAGAGGTCACGACTCCCACATTTCTTTATGGGAACAAAATTCAATCCCTAACATCTACCCCCAGGGTTCATTTGAAAATGGCTCCTCAACAAAGGAAGGGGAGTCAGGAGGAGGAAATGGAAGGTGTGGTTAATTGTCTCCACAAATAACTACCTCCTTTGCCATGAGACCAGAATTACTGGATGGTGCCCAGCTACCATGACTGAACTTTGTGATCAAGGATTCTATAAAAGAGTCCTGATCAAAAGGGGGAAAATGCAGAACAGAATTTCAAATTCTCACAGAATAAAGACTTCCTGGAGCCATTAAGGTTGGGTGAACCCCCAAAACTATTGCCCTGAGATAATCTTTAAACCTGAAACCAAAAATATCCCCTGAAGTCATCTTAAAACCAAATGATAGTTTTGCTGAACTAGTGAAAAGGTCTGCCTTGGGGTTTGCACTCTTTTAAGAACTATCTATATGGGATCCAATTGGCAATAGCAGCTCAAAAGCTTAGAAAAGCGCCTTCGGGGGCAGTGAGTTTATGTTTGTGGGAGAGGAACAATTCAGAAAGGGAGGGTGGGAATGCTTGCACGACACCAAGACTGTCATCAATATCCCTGAATTGTACACGAAGAAACGGTGGAATCGGTGTGTGTGCTGCTGTGTATATCCTCAACAACAACAACAGAATCAATCAAACAAATTATTTTTTTAAAAAAAGAAAGAAAATGTGCCCGTCCCGAAGCCTCGGTCTTGGTCTCCCCTGCAGAGCGACCCCCTCCCGGGTTGGGCATGCTCCCTGCTTGGTCCCACCATCCCAGCACCAAGGCATGAGTGTCTTAGCCAAGATGCTGTGCCTGTGCCTCTGGGGTGCATGGGACCACGACCACGTGTACTGGGTCCCAGTGGGCACATGAGGCTGCACCTGATCCTCCTCTTGCACCAGAGTCCCCTGAGCCTTCTGCCAACCTGCCCACCTGGTGCTTGCCTGCCCACCTTCCATCCATCACTGTTACTCCTTCGCTGCCCACCAGGCACAGCCTCCAGGAGAGTCTTGCCCAGAAAACAAGACACTTGTCCATCACATCACCCACCGCAGAAAGCATTGCAGGGCCACCTTGCTGAAAGGAACAGGGCTGCTGTGGCCCAGAGCTGTCCCAGGACCCTGATGGGGAGGGACGACAATGTCCACTGAGGACACACTGCTGTGGAGGATTAGCCTTCCAGACACTTGCCACATTACCACAGTCTGGAACCCGTCACCCCACCACAGTGCTGCCCGAGGCTCAGTGCTGCTGTCCTCATGGACATTCCCAGCCAGAGCATCCAGTCTCCCAGACGAGAACAGGAGGCTGCAGGGAAGAGTGAGGCGTGGTGAGGTCAAGGGCCACCCCTTCTAGAGCTGGGCAGTAGATTGCCCAGTTTCCTAGGTATTGCCCAACAGGCCAGACCCAGGCTTGGAACAGGCCTCAGCCCTTACCAAGCACCTTCTGTATACTCTCCCCCCTGTGCCTGGGTCCGGGGGACACACCTACGTACACAGGAGGGGCAGGAAGACACAGACGTGAGCACAGCCAGTGCTAGGAGTTGTGTCTTAGTTTTGAAGACTTTCTGCCCAATTTAAGGATCTAACATACAAGGATTTCACAAGGAGCTCTCATGGCACTGTGGCTAAGGCATTCCACTGCTAAGCTGAAGGTCAACGGTTCAAACCTACTCACCACTCCTCAAGAGAAAGATGAGTTAGTCTGTGCCTGTAAAGATTTACAGTCTTGGAAGCCCTATGGGGCAGTTCTACTCTGTCTAATAGGGTCACTCTGGGTTGGGATCAACTCTATAGCTTGGGTGGGAACATACAAGCAGGGTCCCTGGGTGGTGCCGTTAATCTGCTTAGCCACTAACCAAAAGTTTAGGGGTTCAAGTCCAACCAGAAGTACCTTGGAAGAAAGGCCTGGCCACCCGCTTCTGAAAAATAAGCCACTGAAAACCCCGTGGAGCACAGCTCTCCTATGACCCACTGGGGCACCATGGGTCAGGATTGACTTAACAGTAGCTGGCTTTGCAGCTTACAAGCACATTTGCATCCTGCACCTGTGTTGGTTCTCCTTTTAATCAGATGAGAAAGCCGGGCTGTGTGTGTGTGTGTGTGTGTGTGTGTGTTGGGGAGTGGTGATCACCACTGTTCCACAGACTGGGAGACCAGTGATCTTTCAGAAGGAGATTGCCAGGCCTTTCTGTGAGGCATCCAATCTTTTGGATAGCAGCCAAGTGCGCTAACCCAGGGACTCCGAAGTACCCAAAGCAAGGTTGAAACCCAACTCTGCTTGTCACAACACCCACTCTGGAGCAAGGCTACCTCCTTTCTCTAATGCACATGAAGCTCCTGGAAGGTTCTGGAACGCTCCTTGATGGGTTCGGGGAGGTTATTCCATCCAGGAGAAGCAGGGCGCAGGCTCCAAATCCAACCACGCCCCTTTCGTCCACGCAGTTGAGCCTCGCTCTCGAGTCGGCTCGGCGCCACTTCTCTGGCTGCATCAGGAATTACCTCTCCTTTGGGCCAAAGACAAAAAAGAATGTAGACTTGTTTCCAGGATTATTAAATTACATACTGCGTATTCTTCCGGGCGCGTCCCGTCTTAGTGGGGTTTAGAGCTGCGCTCAGGCCAGCCGAGCTCCGGTTACCTCTAATGAGGATAATGACCAGGAGGCTTAGCGATAATTCTTCACTGATTCTCTGCGCCTGCAGGACCTGTTGGCTGGCGCGGCCATGGGGGCAGAGCAGAGGTTCCCTCTGCACATGGCAGAGCCACTCACCCAGCCCTCACCCTGGGCTGCCTGGGGCCAAGGCCGCCGGCCTGTCCTGCTAACTGGTGGCCCTATGATCTCAGGGTGGGATTAAGCACCAGTTTACACCCTGTGGGGGAGCATGAAGTGGGAGCAAGGAAAAAAAAAAAAAAAAAGTGCAGCTAATTCCATCCTGTCAGCGGTGGATATGAGACGATTCCCTGGCAAGCCCGGCGATGCGTAAGTCACAATGACACTACTGTTGAATTTTAATTTAATTTTTAGAAAGGTAAGTGAGCCCCGAGTGCGGCCGGAGAGGAGGTGCTGGGAGTTTTCTTCCCTGCGGGCAGTGGGGAGCTCTCCTGAGGCCTGGGCCGGTGGAGGGAAGGCCTTCAAGCCACAATAACATCCCAGTGCCCACTGTTCACTGAGCATCTATTCTGTGCTGATGTACTTTAGCTGTGCTGTTGGTGTAGAGTGTTGAATGGACCGTGGGCTGTCAGAGGAAGGAACATAACAGTCTCAGGAGAAATACAGCCAGCTTGCTCCTTAGAAAGAAGCAAGGATGATGAGACTGTCTCACTGTGGACATGTCAGTTGCAAAGACCAATGGCTAGCAAGGGGCACCATGCTCAGCAAAGCAGGACAGCCAACATGCGGGAAACCAGCAGTGAGATGGATGGACTGACCCCATAGTCACGGCAGTGGGCTCTAAGCCACCAATGGTCATGAAGACAGGGCACCATTTTGTTCTGTTATACACAAGGCCGCCATGAACTGGAGCCAACTCAATGGCAGTTAACAACAGCATTGTGCCTGCCCTTTCCCACACAGTCTGCAACACTCACAGCAACGCAGAGGTGGTGTTGTTGCTAGGTGCCATCTAGTCAGTTCTGACTCACAGAGACCCCACGTACAGCAGAATGGAACACTGCCTGGTCCTGCGCCACCCTCACAATCCTTGCTATGGTTGCACCATTGTTACCATGGCAGCCACTGTGTCAGTTCATCTCATTGAGGATCCTCCCCTTTTCACTGATCCTCTACCAAGCATGATATCCTTCTCCAGGGACTGGTCCTTCTGATAACAAGCAAAGTACGGAAGATGAAGTCGGGCCATTCTCGCTTCTGAGGAGGATTCCAGCCCTACTACTTCTGAGACAGATTGTTGGTTCTTCTGGCAGTCCATGGCATTTTCAATATTCTTCACCAACATCACAATTCAAATGCATCAATTATTCGTTGGTCTTCCTTATTCATTGTCAGCTTCACATGTATTCAAGGCTATTGAAAATACCATGGCTTGGGTCAGGGGCACTTCAGTCTTCAAAGTGACATCTTTGCTCTTTAACACTTTTAAGAGATCTTTTTGTACCAGATCTTTCCAGTGCAATATGTTGTATGATTTCTTGACCGCTGCTTCCATGGGTGATGATTGTGGACCCAAATAACATTAAATCCTTGACAATTTCAATCTTTTCTCCATTTATCATGATATTGCTTATTGGTCCAATTGTGCAGATTTTCGTTTTCTTTATGTCGAGATGCAATCCATTCTGAAGGCTGCAGTCTTTAATCTTCATTAGTAAATGCTCCAAATCTTCTTCACTTTCAGCAAACAAGGTCATGTCATCTGCATATCACAGGTTGTTAATTAATCTTCCTCCAATCTTGATGCCGTGTTCTTCTTCAGATAGTCCAACTTTTCAGATTATTTGTTCAGCATACAGATTGAATAAGTATGGTGTAAAGATGCAACTCTGACACACACTCTTCTTGATTTTAAACCCTGCAGTATCCCCTTGTTCTGTTCAAACTACAGCTTCGTGGTCTACATACAGGTTCCTCATGAGCACAACCGATTGTTTTGGAAATCCCATTCTTTGCAATGTTATATGTAATTTGTTATGATCCGTACAGTCAAATGCCATTGCATAGTCAATAAAACACAGGTAAACATCTTTCTGTTATCTTTGCTTTCAGCCAAGATCCATCTGACATCAGCAATGATATCCCTTGTTCCATGTCCTCTTCTGAATCCAGCTTGAATTTCTGGAAGTTCACTGTCAACGTACTGCTGCAGTCAAGAAACCAAATGATGTACTTCATTGGGCAAATCAGCTGTAAAAGACCTCTTTAAAGTGTTCAAACTGAGGACTAAGGTACTCCTGACCCAAGCCATTGTATTTTCAACTGGCTCAGATGCTTGCAATTGCATGCATAAGGACAATGAATAAAGAAGACCAAAGAAGGATTGATGTCTTTGAAGTATGGTGTTGGTGAAGAATATTGAATATACCACAGACTGCCAGAAGAACTAACAGATTTGTTTTAGGAGGAGAACAGCCAGAATGCTTCTTGGGAGTAAGGACAGTGAGACTTCATCTCACGTATTTTGGACATGTTATCAGTAGGAACAGTCACTGGGGAAGGACATCATGCTTGGTAAAGTAGAAGGTCTGTGAAAGAAGAAGACTCTCAATGAGATGGAGTGGCATGGTGGCTGCAACATTGGGCTCAGACATAACCATGATCATGAGGATGGTGCAGGACTGGGCAGTGCTCCGTTCTGTTGTACATGTGGTTGCTATGAGTTGGAGCCAACTTCATGGCACCTAATAATACCACCAGCTCTTAGGCAGGTTTCCTGACCTGAGAAGAGTTGGGTTTGTACCCTCTCCAGCTTCTATAACCTCTGACAATGTCATCGTGGAGAAAATCTCCTTCAGAATTGTCCATTCCTAGGCATTGTGACCTCTGCCTGTCTCTGAGTCCCCAGTCCCCAGCAAGATGGAGCCTAGACATCAATACCACTCAGGTAGTTCCCTTGTGGGCACAGCCAGACAACACTTGATGTCACTGTCTCTTTAAGGCAGGGCACATGGTCTATATTTCTCTGGAAAGCAATAAAAATTACAGAGAAATTTTAGGTCTTGGCTCTCTAATTAAATAATTCCTCCTTAATATAAGATTGCTTTTGATTTTTATCATAAACTTCTGGGTGCCCCCCATCCAAGAGCTTGACTATACTTACCCAAACAGTTGCACCTGGGGGAAAAGGTTTTCGGGAGCTGCCCTCTCTGCAACCCATCTGGCACAGCAGCCCAGGTGGGGATTCTAGGTGTTACTGATTGAATTGTGACCCCGAAAGATATGTGTTGTAAATCCTAACCCCTATCCCTGTGGTTATAATCCCATTTGGGAATGGGTTTTCTTTGTTATGTTTACGAGACAGGATTAGTGTAGAAAGTGTCTTATATCAATCTCTTCTAAAATATAGAAGCTCAGAAATGGGAGAAAATGGACATTACAGCACACGAGATCTCCAGGGAACCAAGAAACAGAAGCTCAGAAGAGACAAGGCCTTTCCTCCAGAGCCAACAGAGAGAGAAAGCTTTCCCCTAGAGGCAATGCCCTGAATTCAGACTTCCAGCCTCTTAACTGTGAGAAAATCCATTTCTGCTCGTTAAAGCCACCCACTGGTGGTATTTCTGCTATAGCAGCATAGCCACTCTTTGGAAGGAAGATTTGTCAACCTGCTTCTGTAGAGACACTGCCTTGGAAACTCAAGGAGGGGTCACTATGAGTAGGGAACAACTCAATGGTGGTGAATTTGGTTTTGGTTTAGAGAACTAAGACATCTCATCTCATGGTGTTACCCAAATCTGACAGTTCGGACAGACACCTGATGCTCCAAGCCCCGCCTACTCAGGGGAGGGACCAAGCCCCATCAGGTCTTACTGTGGTCTTCTGCATCCAGAGCTGCCCAGAGCGTGCTCAGCTTTGCCTGGCAACTGGATGTGGCATTGAGGGTGGGGCTGGATGGCAGTGGTGAGCTGGAGCCAGTGTACCCTGGCCTCTGAAAACCTCTGGTTAAATTTTCAGGAATTTTGCAAGCAGGCTGTTAAACAGAGCCAGAATTTAAAAGAAAATTGTGTAAACTTACAATTAAATAGTTTTTAAAGACACGGGTGATAAATACTCAAAATTCATCACTTCCTGATTATGTTTCCCTTTAGTTACATTTGGATTTTTAAGATTATTTATGCCTGCTGTCCACCACTCGTCTGTCAGTCTGTCTCATGGTGATGGCTTGTGTGTGTCTGTGAGGCTGAAGGCTATGTCACAGGTATTTCAAAGACCAGCAAGGTCACCCATGGTGGATAGGCTTCAGCGGAGCTTCCAGACTAAGACAGACTAGGAAGAATGATCCACTTCTGAAAACTGGCCAGTGCCAACCCTATGGATGACACCAGAGGAGTGTGCCATATAATGCCAGAGGAGCCCCGTAGGCTGGAAGGCACTCAACAGTAGCCACACAGGGGACTCAGATATGCCAACAAATCATGAAGATGGTGCAAAACCAGGCAACGTTTTCTCCTGTTGTGTGTTGTGTCTCCACAAGTCAGAGCAACTCAGCGGCAGCAACAGCAATATCTATTGTATCCACATGGTGGAAATGCTATATAATGAGGTGCTACCGTGTATTTCTTCCCAACTCCACTGCGAGTGGTGCCACATCAATACCTTGAAATTAGCCACAGTGGAAATATTTACACTATGGAAACTGGCAAACACTACAAAGCAGGGCTTGATGTAGACTGTTTTATCTACCGTCTAGACATACGAAAGGACTGGACAAAATATTACTAATGCAGATTAAATTTAAAAGTGTGTCATCTCTATAGCTGTTACATCATGAATAGCCCAAACAATTGAGGAAATAGTCTCCCAACATTGAAAACTATTATGTGTGTAAGCAAAGAAGTGCTTGTGTCCTTAAGGAACAAATGAAGTTCCCACACACATTGGCATTGCTCCACTTTCACTGTACTTGTTGACATGAATGAGAGTATCAGCCCATATTCACATGGGAAGTGAGTTCATTCCTTAATTACAGCTGCAATATGGCTTGGATAGATGAGTTATTTCCCCCTGTGGTGACAAAGATATCCTCATGCCTCCATAAAGCCTCAACTTCTTAAATAAATAGCTGAGAAGCTCCTACACTAGGTCTAGGACCCTGTTCCTTTCTTCCCATCTCCTCAGGCTCTTTCTTATTTTCTTCTCAGAAGACTCTCCCATTACGGAGGTAAGATGGTTACCCCAGACCCACATGATGTCCTCCTGGTTCAAGCTCAGTGAGAAAGAGAAAGCATCCTTCCCAGGCAACAGGCAAAACAGAGAAGCACTGGTTGAGCCTGATTGGCTGGCTAGTCACATGTCCACCTCCCTCACCCAATTGCTGTGGTCAGTAGAAGGTGGTGCTCTGATTGGCCAGACTTAAACCTTAAGCTTCACAAGGAATTCATGGGCTGTAGAAGGATGAGAGGGGCTCACCTGTCCATGAGATCAACAGACCCACCCAGCCAATGGTGACATGCCCTAAGTCCAGCCCCAAAACCATTCACTGGGCTCTTAAATTTTATTGTATCTGCCAGTGAAGTATTGTGAAGACATTGAAAAGAGTGGTGAAGTGAAGCTTTACAACAACACATAAAATGTTTATCATATATAATAAATGAGTTGCTCTACAAATATTTGAACACATTAACCAATAAAGAGTATGGACATGGGTAGAAGGGTTTGTATAGGATTGGGCAATGTGCAGCCCTCTGCTGCCTCCCTCACCTTCACCATTTTTCTGGATGTACATTATGTCACTGTGCTGTCAGAGTAACAAATAAGGAGAACCATGGATGCCAAAACAAATGAAAGTCAGGCAATGGGCCTCTTTCCTCTGAGACCAGGAGGGTCTGGAAAAATGCTCCCTGCTAGACTGGAGGTACTGAAAATAGTTTACATAGTGATTGAAGGCCCTTTATGGAGTAAATGGTTGATGCAATTGGCTGTTACCCCAAAAGTTGGAAGTTGGAGTCAACCCAAAGTTGCCTTGGAACAAAGGGCTGATGATCTGCTTCCAAAACATCAGCCACTAAAAACCCTGTGGAAGGTACAACAGTTGATCTCTATTTACCTGGAGTAAGACAGGAAGAAGGAGACTCAGGAACAGGAAAAGGAAGAAGAAATGGAATGTATGGCTGATTGCCTTCATGAACAACTGCTTCCTTTGCCACAAGACCAGAAGAACTGGATGGTGCCCAGCTACTATTACTGTACATTTTGATCAAAGATTCTATAGGAAAATTCTGACCAAAAGGGGAAAAACACAAAACAGAATTTCGAATTCTCATGCAATCCTGATCTTTTGGAGCCATAGAGGCTGGATAGACCCCCAAAACTATTGCCTTGAGATGATCTTTAAAACTTAAATCAAAAATATTCCCTGAAATCTTCTAAAACCAAATAACAGTTTGGCCTCACTAGTCAATATGTGCATCTTGAGCATTATGATCTTGGAAGAATAATTTACGTGGGATCAATTGACAGTAGCAACTCGACAGATTAGACAGAAAACTTAGAGGGCAGTGAGTCTATGTTAATGGGGGAGGAACAATTTGGAAAAGGAGAGTGAGAATGGGTCCACAACTTGAAGAACATCACTGAACCGTACATATGGAAATTATTGAATTGGTGTATGTTCTGCTGTGTATGGGAGCTCTGGTGGTGTAGTGCCTAAGGCATTTGACTGCTCACCAGAAAGCTGGAAGTTCACCAGCCACTCTTTGGAAGGAAGACTGGGCAATCTACTTCCATAGTGATACTGCCTCAGAAACCCAAGGAGGGGTCACTATGAGTTGGGACTGCCTCAACAGCACTGACTTTTTATCACACTTCTACTCAGACACCCATGGGGTCATCATGAAGTGGAATTGACTCCATGGCAGCTAGAACTCCCGGTGCCAGGTCCTCTTTATATATCAACTCATGTAATCATCCCAATGACTCTACAGAGGCATGAACTATTACCATCACCCCCATTCCATAGATGAGATAACAGAGGCACAGATGGATTAAGTAGCACATTCAAAGTCACACAGGTAGACACCATAGACCAATGATTCTCAGACTTTCATATGTATGCACATCACTTGGGATCTTGTTAAAATACAGTGGGTCTGAGGTGAGACCCAAAATTCTGCATTTCTAACAAGCTCCCGGCCAGTCATGCCAGCCTGTGTACTGCACCTAAACTAGCAAGGTGCTACATTACCTCTTGACAAGGAAGACTTCTTGGAAAGCCAGACACAGGTGGCCTGGGCCAGAACAAGGTTGTGCAGGTGAGCAGAAGAGGTAGGTCCAAGAAGAACCAATCCTAGCTGGGAGGTAACAGGTTTTGTCACAATCCTTGGCGTCTGGTTGCCCTCTTTAGTGTACCTTACTCTATGACACAGCCTTGCCACCTCCTCACCTCTCCTTTGTGCTGTCCTTGAGCCCTGACTGAAGATGGTGGTCCTTCTCCTGGTCCCATCAGCTGCCTGTTCCATCTTCTCCCATGAGACAGAGCCTTTCCCTTTCTTGGACTACTTTGGCTCTTTGGGGCTACTGTCCAGTGTCCCAGCCCAACAAGAAGGACCGCTGGCCCCATCCATACCCTGGCCTTTACCCTAGGATCCATTCAGGAAGCTCTGGCTTGAGGTGTGGTGCAAAGTGACACCTCAGTGTCCATATCCGTATTATAAGAGGTTGGTTCTTCCTGTTCTAATCTCCTTTGCCTGATTGGAACTCTCAGGTTTCAGGCACTCTCTCTTTCCCCAGAAATACTGAAGGGACTTTTCTTGCCTCTCAAGGCCCGGAAATGCCCTATATATGGCTCCTAAGCTCGTATGGGTTTTAAATGTCATTCTCTTTGTATTGAAGAGGGAGGTGTCTTGCTGAGGGGGCCGTGGGGACTGGGCTGCCGGCTCTGGACTCAGGCCAGAGACTAACTTTCATCAAAGCCCTGAGCCTTGGCTCTCTTACACTGCTTCTTATACATGGAATGGGTTGTAAAGTGGATGAACTGATGAATGCACTTTATTCAACTTCCTGGGAGCAACTTTGCTATGAGGACTGTGTTCTCTGGGAATCTTTGTTGTGGACATTAAGTTCTCTGCTGTGTCTCCAGGATCTGGTAGGTAGTAGTTACTTAATAAATATTTGTTGAGTTTAGGAATGAAGGGAACTGAGTTTAATGAAAGGAATTGAATAATGTGTGTGTTTGGTGGGATGTCTCCTAGTTAAATGCAGGAGCGTTATTTCAGTTTCTCAAGGACAGGATGGGCAATTGGATTTCAGCAGTAACTTGTGTGCAGAGAAAGGGTTTTGGCCAGTGGAGAGTTCAAGGTGAGTAGTTGCTAAATCTCCATGCAGATTGCATTCATGGATGTACAATATTCAAAATGAAGGAGGTTATTTTCTCTCTCAACCTCATTCTTACCATATTTAGAGAAATCTCTACCATTCCAATCCTTACCATTTAAGGGAAGCACTGGCATACTGGAAAAGTCCAGAGAAGAGTGGGTCAGAGACTGGGTATAGAATCACAGAAGGATAGGTGAGAGGATATCTAAGGATGATTAACTCTGAGAAGAGAAAATAGAGCACCAGAACTCACATCTTAAAATTGTTGAAGAGCAGTCCTGGGAAAGTTGAACTGGACCTTCCCTTCTCTGTGTAGCCAAAAGGTGATAGAAATGCCCCCAAACAAAAAAGTCATCACCATTGAGTTGTTCTGACTCTTAGCAACTGTACGAGACAAGAACTTCCCCATTGGGTTTCCAAGGCTGCAATCATCACAGAAATAGACTGCCTCATCTATCTCCCTCAGAGGGGAGCAACTAGTGGGTTATTACCACTGGCCTTTTGGTTAGCAGCTGAACACTTAACCACTGCACCACTAGGACTCATTAGAAATGCTAGAGAGAGAAATTTTTGGGGTGAATCTAAGGAAGAAGTTTCTTGAAGCAAGATTATCCAAAAGTGAGAAAAGCTGCCTCCTAAGGCAGTGAGTTCAAAGACATAGGAGGACAAATAGAGGTCAAACAAATTTTTAAAAGGTCACTGAAGGAACTGCTGCAGAAGTGATTTGACAGAATAGAAAGTGCATCAGCTTCAGGCTCAAAAAGCTGGCTCTGGTTAGAAAATAAGCATAATGACAAAATTCAGTGAAATGGAAAAAAGTGAAAACTACACTTCAGAAAAGAAAAAAAGATGAACAACAACAACAGAAAAACTGGTTCTTTGAAAGTTAATTAAGATAGATAAAAATATTATAATAGCAAAATACCAAAAGAAAATGAGAATACGTATTGATACAACAGAAATGAAAACATAGCAAAAGCATATTATGAAAAACTATAAGCTAACATATTTTAAAATCAAGAAAAAAAAAAGGTACACATTTTTGGAAAATTGAAAAGAGCAAAAATTGACTCAAGAGGAAACAGTGCCCTTGAAAAGATCAATATGCATTTTTAAGAAATTGAAATGGTAATGTAATTGCCTCAATCTAAAAAGTCCCAGGCCCAGGTAGTTTTACAGGTGAATTCTATCAAATGTTCAAGATACAGAAAATTCTTACCTTATACAAGTCATTCCAAAAATAGAAAAAGAACAAAAGATATTATCTTTTCAGACTAATATAATTTTGATCCCTAAATCAGACAAGGGAAGTAGAAGAAAAGACAGTTACAGACTCAAAAATCAACAGAACCAACTAATTGTTGGAACTAATAAGAAAGCACAGCAAAGTTTCTGAATATAAACCAATTTTAGAAATCAGTATATTTCCATAGGGGACAGTTACAGTGACCTCCTAGACCTATCCGAACACCTCGTAGTATTGATTTACTGGGTTAAAGGGCTTGAGACCACAGTTTCATGAAACAACTCAGTCAATTGGCATAACATAGTTCATAAAGTTAATGTTCTACATCCTAGTTTAGTGAGTAGAGTCTGGGGTCTTAAAAGCTTGTGAATGTGGAGCAAAGAAGAATGAAGACACATGGAAACAGTTATTCCCAAGGGATAGTAGACCATGAGAACTTCAGCCTACATGACCCTGAGACCAGAAGAACTAGATGGTACCCGATTACCAATGTCAGCCACTTGGAAAGGGTTCATAATAGGAGATCCTGGATAGAATGGGAGAAAAATGTGGAACAAAACTCAAAATCATGAAAAAAAAAAAAGATCAGGTTTACTGGTCTGGTAGAGCCGGGGGAGACCCATAAGACTATGGCCCTAGTTACCCTTCAGGTCTGGAACTGAACTGACTCCTGTGGCTTCCAGTCAAACAATAGACAGGCATATGGGGTGAACATTTACATCAGGACATCAGGGCATCCAGGACAGAGCAGGCAAGCAGCAGAGGGATCCAGGCAAGGGGAGGGGCCCAGGCCCAACCCACAAGCAGCAAAAAAAAAAAAAAAAAAAAAGGGGGAGAGGAAAGGAAAGGAGAGCCAGTGCTTCCAGGACAGAGTGAGCAAGCAGCAGGGATCCTGCTAAGGGGAAGGTGGAGAGGTTTTGAACAGCTAAGGGAGACAAACTTGTCTGTCGGTTTGTCATGCTGTGGTGGTGTGTTGCTGTGAGGCTTGAGGCTGTGCCACTGGTGTTTCAAATGCCAGTGGGGGTGCACATGGTGCACAGGTTTTGGTGCAGCTTGCAGACTGAGACAGAAGAGAGAAAAGACCATCCACTTCTCAAAAAATTGGCCATGGAAACCTTATGAATAGCAGAAAAACACTGTCTGATACATTACTAGGTAACTACATGAGTAGCCCAGAAACACTGTCTGATACAGCACAGGACAATGAGACACTTAGGTTGGAAGGATCTCAAAAAGTGCTGCATCATCAGAGTAGAACCAACCTCACTAATATGGATAAAGTAAAATTTTCAAGATATCCATTTGCTGACGTGACATGACTCAAATTGAGAAACATCTGCAAACATCCATTAATAATCAGAACATGGAATGTACAAATTATGAATCTAGGAAAATTGGAAGCTGCAAAAATGAAATGGAATACACAAAGATCGATAACTTAGGCATTCATGAGCTGAAATGGACTAGTTTGGGCCATTTTGAATCAGACAACCATATGGTGTACTATGCCGGGAATGACAATTTGAAGAGGAATGGCGTGGCATTCATCATCAGAAAGGATATTTCAAGATCTGTCCTGAAGTACAATGCTGTCAGTGATAGGATAATATCCATATGTCTACAAGGAAGACCTGTTAATACTACTATTATTCAAATTTATGCACCAATCACCAAAGCCAAAAATGAGGAAATTGAAGATTTTTATCACCTTTTGTAGTCTGAAATTGACCGAAGGTGCAATCAAGATGTGTTAATTTTCACTGGTGACTGGAAAGCAAAAGTTGGAAACAAAGAAGAATCACTGGTAGATGGAAAATTTGGCCTTGGGGACAGAAATAATGCTGGAGATCATATGATAGAATCTTGCAAGACCAATGACTTATTCATTGCAAATACCTTTTTTCAACAACACAAATGGCAGCTGTACACATGGACTTCACTAGATGGAATAAACAGGAAGCAGATAGATTGCATCTGTGGTAAGAGGCGAAGGAAAAGCTCAATATCTTCAGCCAAAACCAGACCAGGAGCTGATTGTGGAACAGACCATCAGCTGCTCATATGCAAGTTCAACTTGAAGATAATTAAAACAAGTCCACAAGAGCCAAAATATTACCTTGAATATACCCTCCTGAATTTAGAGGCCATCTAAAGAATAGATTTGATGCATTGAACACCAATGACTGAAAACCAAAAGAATCATGGGATGATATCAAGAACATTATCCATGAAGAAAGCAAGAGGTCATTAAAAAGATTAGGAAAAAAGGAAAGACCAAAATGGATGACAGAGGAGACTCTGAAGCTTGCCCTTGAGCAGAGAGTAGCCAAAGCAAATGGAAGAAATGACAAGATAAAAGAGCTGAACAGAAGATTTCAAAGAGCAGCTTGCGCAGACAAAGCCAGTTACTATGATGAAATGTGCAAAGACTTGGAGTTGGAAAACCAAAAGGAAAGAACACACTCAGCATTTCTCAAGCTGGAAGAACTGAGGAAAACATTTAAGCCTCAGGTTGCAATATTGAAAGATTCATTGCACAAAATATTGAATGATGCAGGAAGCATCAAAAGAAAATGGAAGGAATATGCAGTCACTGTACCAAAAAGAACTGGTAGATCTTCATCCATTTTAGGATGTGGCATATGATCAAGAGCCAATGATATTGAAGGAAGAAGTTGAAGCTGCACTGAAGCAAATGATGAAGAAAAAGGCTCCAGGAATTGATGGACTACCCATAGAGAAGTTTCAACAAACATATGCCCCACTGGAGGCACTCACTCGGTTATACCAAGAGATTTAGAAGACAGCTACGTGACCAACTGACTGAAAGAGATCCATATTTGTACCCAGTTCAAAGAAAGGTGATCCCCCAGAATGCGGAAATTATCTAACAATATCATTAATATCACACACAAGTAAAATCTTACTAAAGATAATTCAAAAATGGTTGCAGCAGTATATTGACAGAGAACTTCCAGAGGTGCAAGGTGGATTCAGAAGAGGGCATGGAACATGGGATATCGTTGCTGATGTCAGAGGGATCTTGGCTCAAAGTAAAGAATTCCAAAAAGATGATTACTTGTGTTTTATTGACTCTGCAAAAGCATTTGATTGTGTGGATCATAACAAATTGTGGATAACGTTGAGAAGAATGGGAATTCCAGAACACTTAATTGTACTCATGAGAAACATAGGCAGAAGGCTATCATTCGAATGGAACAAGAGGACACTGCATGGTTTAGAGTCAATAAGGGAGTGTGTCAGGATTGTGTCCTTTCACCATACTTCATCAATCTATATGTTGAACAAATAATCTGAGAAGCTGGACTATATGAAGAAGAATTTGGCATCAAGATTGGAGGAAGAATCATTAACAACCTGATGACACAACTTTGCTTGCTGAAAGTGAGGATGACTTGAAGCACTTACTGATGAAGATTGAAGAATACAGTCTGCAGTATGGATTGCATCTCAATATAAAGGAAACAAAAATCCTCACAACTGGACCTATAAGCAGCATCATGATAAATGGAGAAAAGATTGAAGTTGTCAAAGACTTCACATTGCTT
>NW_006921714.1:7375694-7391695 GCF_000298275.1 Orycteropus afer afer | reverse complement strand
GCTGCCATGATGGACTCAAGTATAGCAGGGATCGCAGAGCTGGCACAAGACCAGGCAGTGTTTCATTTTGCTGTGCATAGGGTTGCTATGAGCCAAAGATGACTTGATGGCACCTAACAACAACAACAATTTAGATCAGGTAGATACACTCCTTAAAATGATCAATCATGGGCGAACAGAAGGGCAGTATTTGCACAAGGAAATAGCTCAGGGAGCAGGAATACACAGGAAGGAAGGGCACAGGGAAGAGGTAACTGCAGGAGGAAATGTTGCATTGTGTTGCAAAACTGTTGCATTGTGGGGATTGTAGTCAATGTCATGAAAGAAAATGTGTATGAACTGGTGCATGGAAAATGAATTTGCTCTGTAAACTTTAACCCAAATCACAATATTTAAAAAACATCCTTAAGCTTAAGTTACCTGAGGTATTCCTTACAGAATATTTCCTCAGTCAATGCTGATATAAAAATGAGGTGTCCAAACCAAAGAGTAAGAATTTTGGCCTTGTAGTATCAGCAGTTTCCACCACTACCACCCCCAATTACTAAATTAACTAAAAAGAGTGAAAATAATTTTAACTTGCTAAATTATATTTTAAAAAATGTAAACTTAAAAAAAAAGAATTTTTAAAAAAGTTTATGAGTGGCCATCTAAGATACATCTATTGGTCTCTTTCCTTCTGAAGCAAAAGAGAATGAAGGAAATCAAAGAGTCAATGAAGAAACTAGTCCATGGGACTAAGAACCCACATGGACCATGACCTCTGCTAGCTTGAAATCAGAAGAACTATATGGTGCCCAGCTCCCATTACCAATCGTTCTGACCAAGGACACCATAGAAGGTCCCAGAGAGAACAGGAGTAAAATGTAGAACAAAACTCAAATTCCTAAAAAAAGACAGACCAATAGAGACTAGGAGAACCTCCAAGACTATCACCCTAAGATACCCTTTTAACTGAGAACTAAAGCCATTCCTGGAAGTCTTCTTTCAACCAAATAGCAGAATGGAATAGAAAATAAACAACATCACCCTTGAGGGATGTGCTGCCTTAAACAATCAATGATTCAAGACAGAACAATCAACATCCACCCAGAAGCAGAGAGGAGAAGACCAGGAGGGGCAGGGAAGCTGGGTTAATGGACCCAGGACACACACAACATTGATGATCAGAATGCTGACACATTGCAAAAATTGTAACCAACGTCATAGAACAATTTGTATAAACGGGAGCTTAACTTTTCCCTATAAACTGTAAACTTTTCCCTGTAAACCTGTAAACTGGTCCCTAAAACACACTTTTTAAAAAATAATAGATTTCTCTATAATATTAAACAAACAGAAATATAATAATGAAAAATGTCATTCACAAGTGCCTGGGAAGTCACTTAAAAGAAAGCACATGACCTTCTATGGGACAAAATTAGCTCTATTAAAATACTTAGAAAACTCTCAAATTAAAGAGCTGTTCCATTCTTTGCATGGGCGACTTACTATAAAAGAAAAAAAGAAATTTCTCCAAATTAATCCATAAATGGAATTCAACCTCAATCTAAATTCCAGTTGGACTTTCGAGGAGATCAATAAACTTACTCTAAAATATATTTTGAAGAACTGGGGTCTATAAATGGCAACATCAGCCAGGAAAAACAGTAAAAAGGACTGTCTTGCTCTGTCTGATGTTAACATACTACAAAGTCATTGGGTGATAAAATAAAAAGCAAAATACCAAACTCACTGCGATTGAGTTGATTCCCACTCATAGTGACCCAAATGAGTTGCCAAAGCTGTAAATCTTCACGGAAGCAGACTGTGTTATCTGTCATATACCAATAAAATAAGAGGGAATCCAGAGAGAGGTGCATATGTTGTTGTTAGGTGCCATGGAGCTGGTGTTTACACCCAACATAAAGAACATAAAGAAAACAAAAATCCTCACAACTGGACCAATAAGCAACATCACAATAAATGGAGAAAAGATTGAAGTTGTCAGGGAATTCCTTTTACTTAGATCCACAATCTACACCCATGGAAGCGGCAGTCAAGAAATCAGACATTGTACTGCATTGGGCAAATCTGCTGCAAAAGATCTCTTTAATGTGTGAAGAACAAAGATGTTACTTTGAAGACTTAGGTGTGTTTAACGCAAGCCATGGTATTTTCAATGCATCTGAAAGCTGGACCAAATAAAGAAGACCAAAGAAAAATGGATGCATTTGAATTGTGGTGTTAGTGAAGAATATTGAAAATACCATGGATTTCCAGAAGAACAAACAAATCTGTTTTGGAAGAAGTGCTGCTGGAATGCTCCTTAGAAGCAAGGATGGCTAGACTTCATTGCTCATACTTTGGTCATAGAATTGGAAGGGGACCAGTCCCTGGAGAACAACATCATGCTTGGCAAAGTAGTGGGTCAGTAGAAAAAGGGAAGACCCTCAACAAGATGGATTGACACAGTGTTGCGCTGAAGGGCTCAAGCATCACAAGGATTGTGAAGCTGGCACAGGTCTGGGCAGTGTTTTGTTCTGTCATATCTAGGGTTGCTATGTATGAGTCAGAACCAATGCAAGGGCACCTAAGAACAACATAGTAAAAAATCATGTGTTGGGGGAAAAAATCTGATTAATTTGAATACATAAAAATTAAATATTTCTAAATAAGTCCATCACAAAAGGACATATATTGTACAATCCCACTTATGTGAAATACCTAGAATAAACCAAACCAAACCTACTGCCGTCAAGTTGATTCCAACTCAAAGCAACCCCTGTTGGGTTTCTGAGGTGGTCAATCTTTACGGAAGTAGATTGCCCAGTCTTGCTTCTGCGGAATGGCTGGTGGGTTTGAACCACCAATTCTCTGGTTAGCAGTCAGATGCCTTAGGTAGTGTGCTACCAGAGCTCCTAGAATAAGGAAGTATATAAAGACTGAAGTTCATTCATGATGACCAGGAATGAGGGGAGGAGAAGGAAAAGAGGAGTCAATGCTTAGGGGACACTGAGCTTCTGTTAAGGGTGATGGGAAAATTTGGGAACAAATAAGGGTGATGCTTGAACAGCGTGATTGAGCATAATCAATGGCACTGAACTGTACGTGTGAAGATTGGTGAAATGCCAGATATTTTGTTACATATGTATTACTACAATTATTTTAAAAAAGGATTTTTTGTTCAACGAAGGACAATATAGAGAAAGCTAATAGATAAATGGCAGAAAGGCAGAAAACATTGGCAATATCTGAAATTAATAAGGGACTAATATTCTACAACATATCATAAACTATTGTCAATCAGGAGCCCTAGTGGCACAATGGTTAAGCTCCTGGCAACTAACTGAAACATTGGTGATTTGAACCCACCAGCAGCTCCAAGAGAAGGGACTGAGGATCTGTTCCCATAGATTTCTTGCTGTTAGGTGCCATCGAGTTGGGTCCAACTCATAGCAACCCCATGCACAACAGAGCGAAACACTGTCCGGTCCTGCACCATCTTCACAGTGGTTGCTATGTTTGAGCCCATTATTGCGGTCACTATGTCAGTCCATTTCCTAGAGGGTCTTCCTTCCGGTTAGCAGTCAAATGCCTTAGGCACTATGCCACCAGAGCTCCTCCCTCTACTTCAGCAAGCATGATATCCTTCTCCAGGGACTGGTCTCTCTTGATAACATGTCCAACATTTTTGTGATTAAGTCCTTGCTTCTAAGGAGCATTCTGGCAGTACTTCTTCCAAGACAAATCTGTTCATTCTTCCGGCAGTCCCTGATATATTCAGTATTCTTTATCAACTGCATAATTCAAAGGCATCAATTCTTCTTTGATCTTGCTTATTCATTAGCCATTTTGCATGCATAAGAAGCATGCTTATTTTGTCCATAGAATCCTTCAGTATTGCAAATCGAGGCTTAAATTTTTCCTTCAGTTTTTTCAGCTTGAGAAATGCTGAGTGTGTTCTTCCATTTTGATTTTCTAACTCCAGGTCTTTGCACATTTCCTTATAACACTTTACTCTGTCTTCCCGAGCTTCCTTTTGAAATCTTCTGTTCAGCTCTTTTACTTCATCATTTCTTACATTTGCTTTAGCTACTCTGTATTCAAGAGTAAGTTTCAGAGTCTCTTTTGACATCCATTTTGGTCTCTTTCTTTCCTGTCTTTCAAACTATCTTTTTCTTTCTTTAGGTATGATGTCCTTTATGTTATTCCACAACTCGTCTGCTCTTCAGTCATTGGTGTTCAGTCAATGAGTCAAATCTATTCTTGAGATGGTCTCTAAATTCAGGTGGGATATACTCAAAGTCTCACCACTTGTCTTTTAATTTGTCATACTATGGTGGCTTGTGTGTTGCTATGAGGCTGGAAAGGAGCTCTGGTGATATAGTCCTTAAGGCATTTGACTGTCAAACAGAAGGTTGAGGCTGGAGGCTATGCCACTGGTATTCTAAATACTGGCAGGGTCACCCATGGTGAGCAGGTTTCAGCAGAGCTTGCAGACTAAGACAGACTAGGAAGATAGATGGGGCCATTCACTTCTGAAAAAACTGGCCACTGAAAACTTTATGAATAGCAGAATTGTCTGATGTAGTGCTGGAAGATTAACCCCTCAGGTTGAAATGCACTCAAAATACAACTGGGGAAGAGCTGCCTCCTTAAAGTAGAGTCCACCTTAATGATGTGAATGGAGTAAAGCTTTCAGGTCCTTCATTTGCTGATGAGGTATGATTTAAAATGGGAAGAAACAGCTGAAAATGTTCATTAATAACTGGAATGTGGACTGTACAAAATATAACCACTGCTGTCGAGTTGATTCTGATTGATAGCAACACCCATTGGATTTCCACGGTGGTAAATTTTTACGAAAGTAGATTGCTTCATCTCCTTTTATGGAGAGGCTAGTGGGTTAGCAATCAAATGCCTTAGGCACTGCACCACCAGAGCTCCTTGGACAAAGTATGAATCTATGAAAACTGGAAGTTGTGAAAAATGAAATGGAACACATAAAGATCAATATCCTAGGCATAAGTGAGCTGAAATGGACTGTTATTGACCATTTTGAATCAGACAATCATAGAATCTACTATGCCAGGAAGGACAAATGGCAAGATCTGTCCTGAAGTTCAATGTTGTCAGTATTAGGAAAATATCCATATGTCAAAAATGAAGCCCAGTTAAAACTACTATTATTCAAATTTACTCACCAACCACCAAAGCCAAAAATGAAGAAACTGAAGATTTTTACCAACTTCTGTAGTCTGAAATTGTCCAAACATGCAATCAAGATATATTGATTATTACTAGTGACTGGAATGCAAAAGTGGAAAATAAAGAAGCATTAGTAGTTGGAAAATATGGCTTTCATGATAGAAATGATGCTGGAGATCACATGATAGAATTTTGCAACACCAATGACTTATTCATTGCTAATTCCTTTTTTTACAACATAATGGTGCCAACATAAATGGTGGCTATACATGTAGACCTTGCTAGATGAATACACAGGAATCAAACTGACTGCATCTGTAGAAAGAGGCGATCGTGAATCTCAATGTTGTTGTTGTTATGTGCTGTTGAGTCAGACCCAACTCATAGCGACCCCTCCTTGGGTTTCCGAGGCGACCCCTCCTTGGGTTTCTGAGGCGACCCCTCCTTGGGTTTCTGAGGCGGTATCACTACAGAAGTAGATTGCCCAACCTTCCTTCCGAGGAGTGGCTGATGGGTTTGAACCGCCAGTCTTCTGGTTAGCAGTCAAGTGCCTTAGGCACTATGTTACCAGAATCTCAATATCATCAGTTAAAACAAGGCCAGGAGCTGACTGTGGAATAGACCATCAATTGCTCATTTGCAAATTCAAGTTGAAGGTGAAGAAAATTAAAACAAGTCCATGAAAGCTAAAATATGACCTTGGTTATATCCCACCTGAATTTAGAGACCATCTGAAGAACAGACTTGATGCACTGACCACCAGTGACTGATGACCAGACATGTTGCAAGATGACATCAAGGACATCATCCATGAAGAAAGCAAAAAAGTAATTAAAAAGACAGGAAAGGAAGGAAAGACCACAATGGATGTCAGAAGAGACTCTGAAACTTGCTCTTCAATGGAGAGTACCTTCAGCAACTGGGGAAAAAAATATGATGAAATAAAATAGCTGAACAGAAGATCTCAAAGGGTGGCTTGAGAAGATAAAGTATTATAATGAAATTGCAAAGACCTGGAGTTAGAAAACCAAAAGGGAAGAACATTTTTGGTATTTCCTAAGCTGAAAGAACTAAGGAAAAAGTTCAAGGCTTGAGTTGCAATATTGCAGGATTCTATGAGCAAAATATTGAATGATGCAGGAAGCATCAAAAGAAGTTGGAAGAAATATACAGAGTCACTGTACCAAAAAGAATTGGTTGGTGTTCATCCATTTCAGGAAGTGGCATATGATCAACAGCCAATGGTATTGAAGGAAGAAGTCCACACTGCACTGAAGGAATTGGTGAAAAACAAAGTTCCAGGAACTGATTGAATAGTCATTGAGATGTTTCAAAAAATGAATGTAGCACTAGAAGTGTTTACTCATTTATATCAAGAAATTTGGAAGACACCTCCCTGGCCAACTGACTGAAAGAAATCTATATCTGTGCCCATTCCAAAGAAAGGTGACCAACAGAATGTGGAAATTATCAAACAATATCATTAATATCACACACAAGTAATATTTTGCTGAAGATGATTCAAAAATGATTGCAGCAGTATATTGACAGCTTCCAGAAGTCCCGGCTGCATTCAGAAGAGGACATGGAATAATGAATATCATTACTGGTGTCAGATGGATCTTGACTGAAAGCAAAGAATGCCAGAAAGATGTTTGCCTGTATTTTGTTGACTATGCCTTGGCATTTGACTGTGGGGGTCATAACAAATTATGGATAACATTGTGAAGAGTGGTAATTCCAGAACACTTCATTGTGCTCATGAGGAAACTGTATGTAGACCAAGAAGCTGTCGTTCTAACAAATAAGGGAATGCTGCATGGTTTAAAATCAGGAAGGCTGTATGTCAAGGTTGTATCATTTCACCATACTTATTCAGTCTGTATGCTAAGCAAATAATCTGAGAGGCTAGACAGCATGAAGAAGAACATGGCATCAGTATTAGAGGAAGAATCATCAACAACCTGTGATTTGCAGGTGACACAACCTTGCTTGCTCAAAGTGAAGAAGACTTGAAGCACTTACAGATGAAGATCAAAGACTACAGTCTTCAGTATGGATTACATCTCAACATAAAGAAAACAAAAATCCTCACAACTAGACCAATGAGCAACATTATGATAAATGGAGAAAAGATTGAAGTTGTCATGGATTTTATTTTGCTTGAATCCACAATCAACATCCATGGAAGCAGCAGTCAAGAAATCAGATGTCATATTGCACTGGGCAAATCTGCTGCAAAAGAGCTTTTGAAAGTGTTAAAGAGCAAGGATATCACTTTGAAGACTAAGGCACACCTCACCTAAACCATAGTATTTCCAATTACCTCATATGCACGTGAAAGCTAGACAATGAATAAGGAAGACAGGGAAAGAGTTGATGCCTTTAAATTGTGGTATTAATGAAGAATATTGAAAATACTACTGACTGCCAGTAGAATTAACAAATCCGTCCTGGAGGAAGTCCACCCAGAATGCTCCTTAGATGCTAGAATGGCCAGAGTTCATGCCACCTACTTTGGGTCATGTTGTTAGAAGGGACCAGTCTCTGGAGAAGGATATCATGCTTGATAAAGTAGACAGCAAAAAAGGGGAAGACCCTCAAGGAGATGGACTGACATAGTGGCTGCAGTGAAGGGCTCAAGCATGGCAAGGATTGTGAAGATGGTGCAGGCCCAGGCAGTGTTTTGCTCTGTTGTTCACAGGGTCAGTATGAGTGGGAGCTGATTCGATGGCACCTAACAACAACAACAACATACTCAAGGTCACACTTTGGCTTTCATGAACTTGTTTTAATTTTCTTCAGCTTCAACTTTAACTTTCATATAAGCAGTTGATGATCTGTTCCACAGTTAGCCTGTAGCCTTCTTCTGACTGATGAAACTGAGCTTCTTCATTATCTTTTTGCACAGATACAGTCTATTTCATTCCTGAGTATTCCATCTGGCAAGGTCCATGTGTATGGTCACCTTTTATGTTATTGAAAAAAGGTATTTGCAATTAGTAAGTTGACGGTCTTGCAAAATTCTATCATGTGATCTCTCATGTCACTTCTATCACCAAGGCCATATTTTCCAACTACCAATGCTTTTTCTTTGTTTGCAGCATTCACATGCCAATCACCAGTAATTATCAATTATTACAGCCTAGAAAACCTTCTGGGGTAGTTCTACTCTGTCATGTGGGGTCACTTTGAGTCACAATTGACTTGACAGCACATACCAACATTGTAAATCTATGAGAAAAATAAGGAAATTCCAATAGAAAAATGGCAAAGAACAAGAACCAGTAATTCACAACAAAAGAAGGTCCTGAAGGCTAATAAGCTCTTTTAGTAATTGTAGAATTGCCAATTAAATCAACAAGAGTTATAAGATGGGAAAGAGCAAAGCAGTGGCATGGATGTGGGAGGCAGGAGCCTTCATGCTTGGCTGGTGGGAGTCATCTGAGAGGACTCAACCAAATTAATTATAGGTACCCTGTTGGGTTTCCAATGCTGTAAATCTTTACAGAAGCAGACTGCCTCATCTTTCTTCTGAGGAGCAGCTGGTGGGTTCAAACCACTGACCTTTGGGTTAATACCCAAATACTTTAACTACTACCCCAGCAGAGCCCCTTACCCTCTATAACCCAGAAATTTCACTCCTGAGTGCTTGGGACAGAGACATTGTCACACAAAGCCATAATGGGATATTTACAAGGATGTTCATCATATCACTGATGAGATCTAGGGGCATTGGGAAGTCCCTGGGTAGTAAAAAGAGTTAATGTACTCAGCTACTCAGCTGCTAAATGAAAGAAGCACATCAGAAGTACAGCCTGGAAGCCTACTTCTGAGAAATTAGCCATAGAAAACCCTCTGGTGCCCAACTCTGACACACATGAGCTTGGCATAAGTAGGAATTGACTCAACAGCAACTGAGAGAATGGATACATAAAATATACTGGATGCACACCCTATGGAGTACCATAAGCAGTTAGACAGTAGAACATGGAAGAGTATAAAAACATATGATTGAATGGGAAAAAAAATAAAAATCACCATGGGATCTACAGCACAATCATACTTACATGCAATAAAATCACATACACACAAAATAAAACATTCAATGAAAAGAAAAATCAAACACATGGAAACTGAATAACACCCTGCTTAAAAACTACTGGGTAGTAGAAGAAATAAAAAAAAGAAATGAAAAAATTCCTTGAATCAAATGAGAATGAAAACATAGCATATCTAAATCTTTGGGACACCACAAAAGCAGTACTCAAAGGACAATTTATAGCATTGAATGCACACATCAAAAAAGAAGAAAGAACCAAAAGCAACACCTTTTAAAAAAGTAATAAAGCATGTTTCATGATGCTAGATACAAATAAAAGGATGCGTATCAACACAATACCATGATTGCTATGATGGAGATGGAGGTGGTGAATGGAAAAAAGGATTTCATTGATCAATCAATTAATCAAGATAGGAACTTAGCATGGACCAATGGTGACAGTGGCCAGGAACTACAGAGTGTGGTAACTCAGTCCTGTCAGGTGTAGAGAATTCAACAATTGAAAGCTGGGTCTGCAGATTATAAGGTGTGTGTCCTAGGTTCTGTTGTACATAGGGTTGCTAGGAGTTGGGCCCAACCTGACGGCACCTAGCAACACCGTCCTCGAGCAAGTTGAATAATGTCTCTAGGGTCAGCAGATCTTTGCCTCAGGACATGGCAAAGATCAGAGGTAGTTCCCAACTTAGAACATGTGTGAATAGTTATGATGAACTGCACTCATGGCCACTTTTTTTTTTTTTTTTGGTACATCTTATCACTAGTAAGATCTACACTTCCCCTGGAGGGGTGTGTTTGATAGTTGGAGCTGTGTGTCAACTTGGCTGGACCACAGTTCTGTGTGGTTTAAGCAATTGTGGTGTGGGTTGTTCCCATGTTGGGATCAGATGTATATGTTTTGAGCAGCCAGTCCGTTCAAAGGGAGTTTCCCTAGGGGTGTGGTCTGCTTCCATTATATTTATGGACATCCTGGGAAAAGAGACATTCTTTTGTGGATCGAGATTCTGTTGTGCTGCCTACAACTACAATCCACCATTCATCCTGGAGATCTTGGATTCATCATTTGTTGGAATCAACAGTCACTATACTACCTGCCAACCTTGAGCTTGTCAGCCCCTGCAGCTGCATGAGTCAGGAAAAGCCTCCAGCTTGACGTTTGATCCAAGAACTTGGGACTTGTCAGTTTCTATAAGTGTGTGAGCCATTTTCCTAAGATGAATTTCTCTTTCTCTCTCTACATACATAAGCTTTACTGGTTTTGCTTCTCTAGAGAACCAGTCTTACACAGGGTGGAACTGGTAATAGCCTCATATGCACATGAAATCTGGGCAACGAATAAGGAAGACCAAAGAAGAATTGATGCATCTGAATTGTGGTATTGGCAAAGAATACTGAAAACACAAAGGACTGCCAGAAGAAGGAACAAATTTGTCTTGCAAGATATACAGCTAGAATGCCCCTTAGAAGCGAGAAAGGCCAGACTTCTTCTCAGTTCCTTTGGACATGTTGTCAGAAGGGACCAGTCCCTGCAGAAGGACATCATGCTTGGGAAAGCAGAGGGTTAGCAAAAAAGGGAAAGCCTCAGTGAGGTAAATGGACAGAGTGGCTGCAAGGATGGGCTCAGGCACAGCAAGGGTGGTGAGGATGGAGCAGGAAGGACTGAGCAGTGCTTGGTTCTCTTGTACACAGGGTTGTTTTGAGTCAGCGCCAACTCGACGGCACCTAACAGCAACATTAATAATGCTACTACGCACGATTTGCTGACGTCATCCTTCTCAGATGGTCACTCACAGATGTTCAGTGTTATGATTCGTAAGGATACTGTTAAAAAATGGCAATAATAATGAAAGCTAAAAGGAAAATGAAACATTTGACTTATGCAGAACCTCCTTAAGAGGGAGTCGTTAGAACGGAACCCCATTGTATGCCAGGGACCACCTCCACACGACGGGCTAGTCCACAGCCAGAGTGCTTCTTCAACGGAAGCGGGAGGCAGAGTATTATGTGGCCAAACATGCAGGTTCTGGAGCCACCACAGCCAGAGTTCAAATCTTGGCCCTGCCACATCATGGCTGTGTGACTTGGCATGTTACTTATCCCCTTTGTGCCTCAGTGTCACCATCCATAACGTGGGAATAACAAAAGCCCTTGCCTCGTGCAGCTGCTGTGAGGCTTAACTGAGTGAATACTAATTCTATGAGTATCACCAGTTACCAGTTTCTGTCATGTCGATTATGATGCAAGGCGGCCTCGTGTGCAGAGTAGGACTGCTTTATGGGGCTTTTAAGAGCTTTCCAAAGCGGGTCACCAGTCCTTTCTTCCACAGGGCCTCGCCAGTCCTTCTTCCATGGGTGGGTTTGAACCGCTAACATTTTGGCTAGTAATTGCCACATACTAATGCTCAGTAGGTTTTATTCTAATTCAGCCCATGATTGAAAGAAAGACTGAGTCTTCCTCAAGTTTCTTCCAGCCCCGAGAATCAATGCTTCCCAGACTCTACGAAATGCCTGTCATATGCTCAACATATGGAAGAGTGTCCTCAGCAGGAGAGAGTGAGTTCCAGGTAAATCTCTCCCCTGTCATTCTACAAGCCCAGGTGAAGGAGCAGTGTTCTGTAAGAAGCCTGGCTGGTGGTTGGAGGCAGGAAGATGGGGCAGGAATCAGGGGGCAGGAGGTGTTTCCCAGACCTCAGCAAGTGTGTGCACCTGACTCCCAGTGGCTCCCCATTGACCCCCACCCTCATCCTACTGAATGGGCAGAACCTCTGGGGTACCCACCGCATACCCCTGAGAAAGACCTCACCCCACTGCCAGGGCACCCAGAGTGTCTGTCCCGTCATATGGGAATAATTTGGGACTCAGGACTGTGAGTTCTCGGGGAAGGAGCAGGCTAAGATTTCCATAAACACGAGCACTGAGCCATTATGGGCTTTACTAGAAATTTTATTGGCATTTGGTCGTGTTGGCATCGTGTGTGCCTGCACATGTAAATTAGATTACTGGCAGTAGATTCAATTTAGCGGTAAAAACGTGAAGGGAGTCGAATTGGGCTGTGGATGAAACAATGCGATGACTGTTCTTGGGTTGACAAACGGTGACATTGCGCAGCAAGCATGCTGTATCAGAGGGGAGCACTGAGGGCAGAAGAAGCATGCCAGTGACGTCTCCTCTGCCACCTGGAAGTCAGGCGGACTTTCATCCTCTCCCCTGGAAGGGGCGATGCTCCATGTAGATGCCCCCGTCCTGCCACATAAACATGGAAAACAGATAGAGGAGACACAGTAACTGACCGTTGGAAAACAACTCTGCATGTCTGGACCTAAGAAGATGCCACTGACCAAAGGACCACACTGACCCAACATCTGCAGGTACTTCCTAAGTGCCACACACAGTGCCATGTAACCCTGACAACCACCTTTGAGGTAGGTGCTAGTAATAATCCCCTCTGACAGACGAGGAGGCTGAAGCCCAGTGATTTGCCCAAAACCATGCAACTTGTAAGTGACAGCACTAGGACTTGAACCTGTGTCCTATGCATCTAACCACCACATTTTAATTCTCTCAAGGAATTCAATGTGTGTAGTGCCTATGTCCTTTCCCTATGGCCTTGCATTCGTGTGTGTGGTGGCAGGTATGTGCATACATGTGGGTAGGGGTGTGTGCATGTATGAATGTGTGTGCACATGTGAGAAGCTGTTTGTGTGTGTGTGAGAAGACATGTGTGCCCACAGATATGTAGGTGAGTGTATGCATGCACATAGGTAAGCATATGTGTGTGTACTGGCAGGCACATGCATGAATATATGTGCACACATGCCAGTAGGTGAGTGTGTGGGTGTGTGCACTGTGTGAGTGTATGTGTGTGCATGGGCAAGTATGTATGTGCACATGAGTGTGTGTACATGGGTGGTGTGTGTGCACACAGATGAATATGTGTATGTACTCAGGGGTCCCTAGAGAACCTGCATGGGGCTACGTAAAAGTCCATGGAAATTTCCAAAGATGTGGCTTTGGGATACATGCCCTAAACTCAGGTTCTCTCTTATAGTGGTCTTCAGGCCCATGGGTGGTACCCACAGGCAGAAAACGGTGCCAGAGCCTTCAAACCCCTGCTTTTAGGTGGCTTCCCAGTCGATGTGGAAGTATGACCTCCCTATTGGTGAAATGGTTGTGTCCAAGTGAAGCATCTCATGTCAGGCTGTTTGTCTGCAACAGATCTGGGAATGTGGGTTTGGGGTCTCAGTTCTGCCGCAAAGAGTCACATGACTCTGATGAGACACTGTCCCATGGGAGGCCTCAACTGGCTTCCTTGTAAGGATGAGGCTTGAATTTAAAGACCTCCTTGAGTTACTTGGTTCTATAATCAACACCAATGGAAGCAGTAGTCAAGATATCAGACAACATATTGCATTGGGTAAATCTGCTGCAAAAGATATCTTTCAGGTGCTGAAGAGCAAAGATGTGTCCTTGAAGACTAAGGTGTGCCTAACCCAAACCATGGTATTTTCTTTTCTTTTTTACTTTTATTTATTTATTTTATTGTGATTTGGGTGAAAGTTTACAGAGCAAATTCACTTTCCATACAGCAGTTCGCATACACTTTGTCTCATGACATTGACTACAATTTATCCCAATGCAACAGCTTCCCTCCCACCTCCTCCCGATAGTTACCTCTTCCGTGTGTCCATCCCTCCATGCACTCCTGCCCCCTGAGTTATCTCCCTGTGCAAAAAAAGCCCTTCTTTTTCCCATGATTGTTCTCTCCAAGGAGTGTATCTACCTCAGGTAAATGTTCAACTCATATGCCTGTCTTTTATTTGGCTGGAAGCGACAGGTATGGGTTCAATTCCAGTCCTGAAGGGCATCTAGGGGCCATAGTCTCAGTGGTTTCACCAGGCTCTATCAGACCAGCAAACCTGGTCCCCCACCTTTGTTTTTCCAAATGATTTTGAGTTTTGTTCCACATTGTTCTCACTCTCTACCTAGAATTTCCTACATAGATCCCACTCCAAGTAGTTGACAGTGGTAGCCAGGCACCATCTAGTTCTCCTGGTCTCATAGTCATATTAGCTGCGGATTGCATGGTGTACCAGTCGTGAGGACTAATTGTTTCCATGAATCTTTGGTTTTCTTCATTCTTCTTTGCTCTGGATGAGGAGAAACCCAACATTGCATTTAGATGGCTGGTTGCAAGCTTTTAAGATCCTAGTCTCTACTCGCCAAAGTAGGAGGTTTTGCCAGTTGAGCTTGATGTCCCCTGTGGCTGTGGTTCTGAGCCCACAGGTTCAACTATTCAGTCCCTCTGGGTAGCTGGCCGTGACCAAGAAGTGATTACAATCTGGTCACTTGTCAGCTCCACTATACACCTGGGAATTCAGATCATACAAATATATTTACAGGGCTATTGTCTGCCAACCCTATACGTGGTCTTGGGTACAATCCCTGCTTCATAGACATACCTAATAATTCAGCCTCTCCACCCATCTATCAACCCGTATACCCATGTTTGTCTTCACTGACAACACAGTACTGTATGTGCAAAAGGGTTGCACTGTTGTCTGTACCTCCCATGTACCTATGTCCTCCTCTTCTTTAATGCCGCCATATTGATCACTCACATTTGGTACATTGCCCTTCTCTTCACCCAAATCAATACTTATCTCTACCCATAACAGTGTTCCCTACCCTCTCCTCCCACCCCTGGTAACCAACAAAGAAAATTAACTTCCATAGATAAACCTTTCCTTGACTTTTACAATAATGGATTAATACAATATTTGCCCTTCTGTGATTAAATTATTTCACTCAGTATAATGTCCTCCAAGTTCATCCATGTTATGCGGTGTTTTGCAGATTCTAGGTTATTTTTTAGGATTGCATTCTTTGGTATTCCATTGTGTGTATGTATCATAGTTTGGTTATCCATTCCTCAGTCAATGGAAACCTAGGTTGTTTCCATCTTTTGGCTGTTGTAAATAGTGCTGCAATGAACATGGGTGTGCATATGTCTGTTCTTGTCATGGCTCTCACTTCTTTAGGATATATACCTAGTATGGAATGGCTGAGTCAAATGATATTTCTAATTCCAACATTTTAAGGCATCACCATACTATTTTCCACATTGGTTGTACCATTTTACAGTCCCACCAGCAGTGTATGAGAGTCTCAATCTCTCCATAACCTCACTAGCATTTTTTATTTTCTGTCTTGTTGAACTTTGCTACTAGTGCTGGAGTAAGATGGTATCTCATTGTTGTTCTGATTTGCATCTCTCTAATGGCCAATAATGGTGAGCATTTCTTATGTTTGTTGGCTGCCTGAATATCCTCCTTGGTGAAGTGTCTATTCATGCCTTCTGCCCATTTTTTAATTGGATCATTTGTCTTTTTGTTATTGAGGTGTTGGAGTTTTCTATAAATTCTAGAGATAAGTGCCTTGTAAGATATGTCATTGCCAAATATTTTTTCCCAATCTGTAGGTTCTGTTTTGACTCTTTTGGAGAAGTCTTTGGAAGCACATAAAAATTTAATTTTGAGATGGTCCCATTCATCTAGTTTCTATTCTGCTGTTTGTGCATTTTGGGTTATGCTTGATAGTTTATTTATGCCATATATTGTTGTTGTTGTTTTTGTTATGTGCCACCGAGTCGGCCCCGGATCTGACTCATAGCGACCCCTCCTTGGGTTTCCAAGGCAGTATCACTACGGAAGTAGGATTGCCCAACCTTCCTTCCGAGGAGTGGCTGGTGGGTT
>NW_006921714.1:7373878-7375119 GCF_000298275.1 Orycteropus afer afer | reverse complement strand
CACAATGTTCAATCTTCCTATCCACGAGCATGGGATGTTCTTCCATTTATGTAGATCTCTTATGGTTTCTTGAAGTAGTTTTTTATAGTTTTCTTGGTACAGCTTTTTTGTGTCCCTGGTAAGATTTATTCCCAAGAATATATATATTTTTTTGGTAGCTATTGTAAACAATATTGATTTCCTTTTTTTTTTTTTCAGCAATCTCTTTGCTGATGGACAGGAATCTAACCAATTTTTGGATGTTTATCTTGTATCCTGCCACAATACTAAATCTCTAAATTAGTTCCAGTAGATTTCTGACTGAGTGTCTTGGGTTATCTAGGTATAGGATCATATCATTAGCAAATAGGGATAGTTTGACTTCATCCTTGCCAATTTGGATGCATTTGATTTCCCTTTCTTGCCTTATGGCCCTGGCCAGGACTTCTTGTACAATGTTGAATAGAAGCAGTGATAGAGGGCATCCTTGTCTGGTTCCTGTTCTCAAGAAGAATGATTTCAGTCTCTCTCCATTGAGTATAACATTGGCTGTTGGTTTTGCATAGATGCCCTTTATTATGTTGAAGAATGTTCCTTCTATCCCTATTTTGCTGAAAGTTTTGATTAGGAATGGGTGTTAGATTTTATCAAATGCCTTTTCTTCATCAATTGATATGATCATGTGGTTTATCTCCTTTGTTTTATTTATGTGGTGGATGACGTTGATTGTTTTTCTAATGTTGAACCATCTTTGCATACCTGATATGAACCCCACTTGGTCATAATGAATGATTTTCTTGATATGTTGTTGCAGTCTATTGGCTAGGATTTGGTTGAAGATTTTTGCATCTATATTCATGAGGGATATTGATCTGTAGTTTTCCTTTTGAGTGATGTCTTTGGTTTTGGTATCAATGTTATGCTTGCTTCATAAAATGAGTTAGGGGGGATTCCATCCTTCTCTATGTTTTGGAATAGTTTGAGCAGGAATGGTGTCAGTTCTTCTCTGAATGTTTGGAGAATTCTCTGGTGAAACCACCTGGACCAGGACTTTTTTTCTTGATAATTTTTTGATGACCTGTTCAATTTCTTCTTTTGTTATGAATATGGTCAACTTTTCCATGTTAGTCTGTGTTAGTTTAGGTAAGTGGTGTGTTTCTAGAAATCTGTCCATTTCTTCCAGATTTTCAAATTTTTTGGAGTACAGTTCTTCAAAGTATCCTGATATTATCCTTTTTATTTCAGTTAGTTCTGTTGTGATG
>NW_006921714.1:7352443-7372712 GCF_000298275.1 Orycteropus afer afer | reverse complement strand
TCTCTTGAGTGGTGCATTTAATCCATTAACATTCAGGGTAATTATTGACAAGTATGAATTGATTGCTGTCATTTTGTTATATGTTCTTTCATGGTGTCCCTGGTGTTCCATATTATTTTCTGTGCTGAGCTCATTATGTTTATGAATCATGTTATCATTTCTTTGTTGCTGTTGTTTTAATGTTTGCGGAATATTTGTGCTTGTCCTCTTTTTTAATATGATGGGAAGGTTTATCATTTTTCTTTGAGGCTACCCTGTGATTTATAATTTTCTCCCACCATTAGAACATTCCATTCTTTCTTGCAACTCTCTTGACTTTCTCACCATTTACAAGTTCTGTAACTACACAGTCTTTTCCCTCTTTTTGTTTGTAGGTGTCCTCGCTTGCCAATTGATGTCTCTGGTTCCCTGTTTACAATCTTGTAAGCTCATTTTATTTTGGATATGTCCATAGTTGTAGTTTCTGGGTTGTGTCATCTTGTGTATTAATGGTTGGTTGTTATATGCTATTTTTGGTTCTCTGTTCAAAGGACTCCCTTTAGCATCTCTTGTAATGTTGGTCTGGTTTTAACAAATTCTCTTAGTTTCTGCTTATCTGGAAATCTCCTAATTTCTCCATCATATTTGAGGGACTCTTTTGCTGAGTATATAATTATTATTGGTTGAAAAATTTTCTCTTTCAGGGTTTTATATATACCATCCTCACTTGCATGGCTTCTGCTGAGAAATCAGATCTTATTCTTACTGGTTGTCATTTGGAAGTAACTTTTTGTCCCTTGTTGTTTTCAGGATTCTCTCTTTGTCTTTGGTTTTGATGAGTTTGATGAGGATATGTCTGGGTGACTTTCTTTTGGGGTCTGTTCTGTTTGGGATTTGTTGCACTTCCTGAATGGATATATTCTCATCTTCCATCATATCAGGGAAGTTCTCCTCCAACAAATTTTGGACAATTTTCTCAGTGGTTTTATTTTTCTTTTCCTGTTCTGGAATTCCAGTGACACGTAGGTTATTCCTTTTGATGGTATCCCACATGAACCTTAGGATTTCCTCATTTTGTTTTGATCTTTTTTCTGATTGATCCCTTTCCAAAAAAGTATTCAGGTATTTGTCTTCAGTCTCATTGATTCTGTCTTCCATTGCATCAGTTCTATTCCTTTGCCCTTCCAATGTGTTATTTATTTCTGACAATTTAGTATTAATCTTCTGTATTTCTATCTGTAGTTTAGAATCATGTCTAATTTTTCAATTATTTTGTAATTTTGTTCTTGTATTTTGTTCCAAAATTCTTCTAGGGTTTTGTCTGTGTTTTCCTTGGTCTGTCTCTCAATTCTTTGAAGATACCTTAATATAATTCTTTTGAATTCCTTATCAGAGAGTTCCAGTGCTGCTTCTTCCTCAGGGATGTGTTCTGGGTCTGTAGCCTGCTCCCTTGTTTCTACCACTTTATCCTGCTTCTTTGTGTGGACTGTGATAGTCTGTTGTCTCCGAGACATCGTGGTGGTGTTGTATTTATATCTCTGTTAACTGTTTGTGAACAGCAGCCAAGGAAGGGTGAATCAGGCGATACTTGGTGGTTGTTTATCATTGGCCCACTGGTGGAGAAGGAAGTGGTGGCTCTCACTCAGTAAGTGAAGCCTCAGGAAGTGTGGCTGTAGATATGTCATATGGGGTCTGTTGCTGTTTCCCACTCAGTTAGACAAAAATAACAATTGAATAACTATCAAAAAAATAAAAGCAAATGGACAAAAAATACATCATGTAATCACACAGGAACAGTAATCAAGAAAAGAAAAAAGGGAAAAAGAAGAAAAAAAGAACAAAACAAAACCCTGCCATATCTGTGGAGAGGGCAATAAGAAAAAAAAAAAGGTAGAGGAGGAGAATAATGAAGAAAAAATGGAAAAAACAGAAAAAGGAAAACAAGGGATGGGGTTTACTATGAGAAAGAAAGAAAAAAAAATGCAACCAGGAATAGAGAAAAGAAAAAAAGCTAAAAAATAGAACCTGGGAGGGGTAGAATAGGGAATAATAGTAAAAATGACAAAAGTAATAATAATAGTAGTTTTAAAACAGACCAAAAAAAAAAAAAAGAAAAGAAAAATTGGGGCATAGCGGGGCAGGCACCCAGGCTCCATCCGAGCACACAGACTGGGATGGAATTCCTGCCAGCCCAGAAAGTGAGTGGGAGTGGAGGATGGCCACAACTCCATTCTTCAAGAGGATGTGGGGTATAAGAGTAACAAGGGGAATGCCACACCTTTCCAGTCGTCCAGGTCCAGAATGTCCTTGGGTTCCCAGCAAATGGAACCTGTTCTTAAGTCCCTGAATCTGGCAGAACACTGTCACTTCAAATATCCAGAATTGTCAAGCCACTTGTAAACATTCAAAATGGCTGATCCCTCTGGACAGACAAAAGTCCACAGCTCAGCCCGCCTTCCTCTTTGCTGCTTCCCCTTTAATTCCCCAGCCACCAGAGCAGTCCTCCATGCAGTCCCTGGCTAGCAGGGCCGATTTTTAGGTTAATTCTTTTGCCCTACCACCACTTGGCAATATCCAAGCTGTCTGTGACGTCAGGATTGCTGCCAGACCACAGCTCCATATATCTCCTTTTATGGTGTTTCCATGCAAATTCTTCTGCTAGTTGGAATTTAGTCCACTTTTATATCCTTCCCTTTAAAGCTCAGGGGTCCAGCATTATCTTCTGTATCTGTGTGAACTGATTTCCCTTTTCTTTGTTGAAGAGGATCTGTGCAGTCTTTCTGCCTATTCTGCCATCTTACTGGAATGCCAAGCCATGATATTTTCCATTGCCTTACATGCATATGAGTTGGACAATGAATAAGGAAGATCAAAGAAGAGTTGATGCTTTTGAGTTGTGGTGTTGGTGAAGAAAACTCAAAGTACTGTGGACTGCTAAAAAAAACTCACAAATCTGCCCTGGAAGAAGTGCAGCCTTAATGCTCCTTGGAAGTGAGAATGGCCAGACTTCGTCTCACCTACTTTGGTCCTGTTGTCAGAAGGGACCATTCTCTAGAGAAAGATGTCATGCTTGGTAAAGTCGAGGGTCAATGAAAAAGGGGAAAGCCCTCAACAAGATGGATTGACACAGTGGCTACAACAATGAGCTTGGGCATAGCAAGGATTATGGCGCTGGCACAGGACTAGGCTGTGTTTCCTTCTGCTGTACATAGGGTCACTATGAGTCAGATATGACTGGATGACACCTAGCAACAACAACAACAACAACAACAACAACTGAATTACACTTGAAATGAAGTAACAGGAAGGTAGAAATTTGGAACCAAACCCCCAAGACAGGACAGCTACATAATGTGAGGGACCCAGGGAAAATGATCAGTACCCATCTCTCAGTTTGTCTCACTGTGGTGGCTTATGTGTTGCTATGATGCTGCAGAGGTTTGAGTGGAGCTTCTAGACTAGGACAGACTAGGAAGAAAGGCAAGGTGCTCTAGTTCTTACAATTAGCCACTGAGAGCCCTGTGGGTCCCAGAATATTGCCGGACTTCAAGTCAGTTTCTCTGAATGCATCATTAGGAGTAACCAACTCACCACTGAGAAGGACACCAGTGAGCAAAACACCAGAGTCAGTGAAAATGAGGGACACCGTCAACGAGGTGGCTGCAGCGACACACTCAACCATACCAATGGTCATGAGGATGGGGGAGCCAGCTCAGGTCTTCCTCTGTGTATGTGGGGTTTCCTTGAGTGAGAGGGGGCCTAACTGGCAGCTAACAACAAAGCAAAAATGAAAATGCAGGACCTCCACTCAGAAATCATTATGAGCTTCAAGATGGCGGCCACATAGCGTTAAGCCAGTGGAGAGGGCGGGGCTTCTGTGTGTGGTACCTGTGCAGCTACCTGGGCCACCTGCCCTCAGCCAGTCCTGCCCAAGGAGCCAGTCCTCAGAGAGGTCCCTCGATAACCCCACGCAGTGGCAGGGAGTAACACCATTTTCAGCGAGTCAGCGTTCCATTTTGCCTCTTCCCTCTTCTGAGGTAGGCTAGTCATTCTGACACCAAAATTCAAAGACAAGAGGTTTTCGCCCTCAGCTGGTTGGCAAACAAAACCCTCTACTGGCTGCAGAAGAAAAAGGAAAGACCCAAGCTCCCAGACATGCTCCTCCACGTTCGTCTGTGGCCAAGGCAGGGAACCTACCCCGAGTCTCTCTGAATGTACCCGGGGTCCATCTCTGTAGAAGAAAGCTTGCTGCTCTGTGGGTTCCAGTCCTGCCTCAGTAGCCTCCTTGCTCTCTGAGCATTGGCAAGATACTCTTCTCTCTGAAGCTCAGTGCACTCATGTGCAAATTGGTGGGGGATGCACGTGGGGGTGGGGTGGGCTCATTGCTGTCTCTCCACAGAGTCACCCCTCCCCAAAGAATGTCCCAGGAGCCCCTAGAAGATGCAAATGGTGAACGTGTTCAGCTGCTGACAGGTTGGTGGTCTGAGCCCACCAGAGGCACCTCAGAGGAAAGACATGTGAATCTACCTCTAAAAAATCAACCACTGACAACCCAGTGGAGCATAGTTCTGCTCCCACTTCATGAGGTCGCCATGAGGTGGGTCCATTGGACAACAACTGGTTAGAGTAGGTCCCAGGCTGAAGGAGTTACCAGGGCACCGATTCATGTAGAATTCCTATAAAATGCATGAAAGCTTTTTCTCATTCGGAATTTATTTTTTCCCATCCCAAGTGGTGCTCCAAATGAAGTTCATGACATTTTCAAGACTGAAAATTCATTAAAGTAACCACAAATGTGAGTGTGGACAACCTGGAGATGACTTCGAACCGGGATTAGCAAAGCAGTTATGGTTTCCGCCCCATGCCAGGAGCTGCCAACAGGGTGCAGGGGGACAGCCCGCAGCACAGAAAGATGCTAAGAGAGATGAGTGAATGCAATTGGTTTACAATGGTGTCTGCGACGGAATTCTCTCTGTGGTGAGAATGCACCCTGGGTATATTTAATCACTCTATATGTATTTTGGGAGCTGTGGTAGTGTAGTGCCTAAGGCACTTGACTGCTAATCAGAAGGCTGGCGGTTCAAACCCACCAGCCACTCCTCAGAAGGAAGATGGGGCAATCTACTACCGTAGTGATGCTGCCTTGGAAATCCAAGGAGGGGTTGCTATGAGTCGGGTCCAACTCGAGGGCACATAACAACAACAACAACAACAACAACATATATGTATTTCAGTATATCTTGAGATAAGAATTAAAATGAAAAACCAAACAGCAAACCCATTGTGTTGAGTTGATGATGACCTCATGCTCATGATGACCTCATGTGCAACAGAGGAAAACTGTGCACCTTGGTTTTCTTGGAAGTAAAGCACCAGGTCCTTCTGCCATGGTGCCACTGGGTAGGTTTAAACTGTCAGCCTTCAGATTAGAGGTCAAGTACAAAATGTCTGTACCCAGGGACCGCAGTAAAGGACAAGTCCTACAGAGTAAACATGATTAACTCTGGGTGAGGGACTGTGTGTGTTGTTTTTGATTATTCTTTCCTTTCTCATCTATAAATTATCTTCATTCCCCGCCCTAAACATGGATTCCCTTGGTGAGGAAGACATGACCGATGTGTTTGCTTGTTCTATTGGAGAAGTTGGGCACGTGGGGTTTGTTCAGCCTGGCTCAGATATGGGACTGTTCTCTCACATGGACTGTTTGGGATCGGGCCCAAGAGGCTGGGGCAGGTCACCATGAGGGGATGGAAAGAGTGGTCTGTGGGGTAGCCCTCATCTCGCTCGACTCAACGGCCCCCTGGTATCTTTGGGCACCTGCCATCACAGGCGTCCAGCCTCGAAAGTCTCCAGGGTTGGCAGCTCCAGTCGCAGCCCAGCTCTGGGGCAGGGGACAGCCCACCCCCCACTGGCCCTCCACCTGAAAGAGATTAGTCGGGACCACCAGAAGCCTGCAGGCCTAATCACAGGGATTTTGTTTCTTGTTTCCTTCTACGAGTTCCTCCAGGTGTTTCAGGTGATTAGCTGGGGCTGGGCCGCTGGTCACTGTGCGACCATTGTGTCCGTCGCCCTGCTTCCCCAGCACGCGGCCTTCGGGGACGACCCCAAATAAAAATGGTGAGAGCAGACAGCCAAGTGGCGGGACCATTTATGGGGTGGACGTGAGAGGCCACGAAACAGGCCTCAGGGCTGTGTCGCCCCCACCGCCTGCCCCAGGACAGGGGCTGCCTCTGCGCCAGCCTCCCTGCCTCCCTGCCTCCCTGCGTTGGGTGGTGGTGGGGAAGCGACATGCCACAGACCTGGCTAGGGGAGTCTCTGCTCTTGTGGTGGGGCTGGTTTCTGCTTCGCTGCAGGGATGGCCTCAGCTAAATCCCCCTGATTGCCCCGAATCGGGAAGGAGATGGTCCACTGCACAGGCAGCTGGCGGCCGACGTGGCAGAGAGAGTCAGCGGCCAAGGCTTAGGTTTCCTGTGTGTGGATGATGCTGTTCTTCTCGTAAACATGCCCGCCCCACCCCCCACCACCCCATCACCAAGAAAGGCTTTTTCTGAAGGGTGAAAGGACCCAGAATGCCTCAGGCACAAGAAACGAGGCAGGTGGGTGGGTGGAAAGTCCAGTCTAGGCCACCTTGGCCTGGACTTCTGACTTTTTCTGCACTTTCAGGATATGAAGAAGGGGCATGTGTCAGCATTCTCCAGAGAGAGAGAATCAATAGCATTGATGTAGGTACAGGTGGGTGGTGGGTGCTACAGAGGTGGACACAGGTATGGCTGGGTGGTGGGTGCTGTGTGCTGATTCCAGTTCACTGTGCCCCCACATGGAAGAACAGAAGTGCCCCTGGGTCTTCTAGGCTGTAATCTTTAGGGTAGTGTAGTACCTAAGGCATTTGACTGCTAACCAGGAGGCTGGCGGTTCAAACCCACCAGCCACTTCTCAGAAGGAAGGTTGGGCAATCTACTTCCGTAGTGATACTGCCTCGGAAACCCAAGGAGGGGTCGCTGTGAGTCGGGTCCGACTTGATGGCACATAACAACAACAACCACAATAATCTTTATGAGCACAGATCACCAGGTCTTTTCTCTCACGGAGCCACTGGTGGGTTTAAAGTGCCAGCCATTCACTTAACAGCCAAAGGCTTAACCATTGTGCCACCAGGGCTCCTTAAGCTACAGATACAGATATGTACACACACACACTGAACACACACACATACCATGGAGTATATTTGGAAAATAACATCCATGCTGAATGATCAGGTATGTCCAGCCAGGGGGGGAGTGTGCCCATGACCATGGATAGGGTTGACAGATGATGTTTCTACATCTGTATTTGTATGTGCTGTACAAATGTCTGGGTGTATAGTAGAGCTGACAAGGGGCAAGGATGTCATGGCTTCTTGGCCGCAGCCAGCTACCCTGAAGGAGCAAGTAGTTGGACCTGTGACCTCAGCACCATGGTCGCAGGGGACATCAAGCTTAACTGGCATAACGTACTACATGAAAACATTGTTCTGCATCCTGCTTTGGTGAGTAGCAACATGGGTCTTAAAGGCTTGCAAACAGCCATGTAGAAGCAACGAAGGGTCTCTCCTCATCCAGAGCAAAGAAAAATTAAGAAAACCAAAGATGCATAGAAACAATTAGTCCAAGGCACCAGTACACCATGTGATACTGAGCCTATGTGACCATCAGGCCAGAAGAACTAGATGGTGCCCGGCTACCATTTGGAGGGGCATTGGTGCAGGAGATCCTGGATAGAGTGGGAGAACAATGTGGAATGAAACTCAAAATCATTAAAAAAAAGACCAGGTTTGCTGGTCTGATAGAGCCCTGTGAGACCCTGAGACTATGGGCCCTAGTTACCCTTAAGGTCTGGAACTAAACTCACTCCTGTGGCTTCCAGCCAAACAACAGACTGGCATATGGGATGAACATTTACGACAGGTAGATACACTCCTCGGAGTGATTAATCACAGGGAAACAAAAGGGCAGTGTTTGCACAGGGAGACAGCTCGACAGGGCGGGAGTGGATGGGGGTAAGGACACAGGGAACAGGGTGGAAATGGGAAGAGAGCTGTTACATTGTGGGGAATTGCAGTCAATGTCAAAGACAAAATGTGTATGAACTGCTGTATGGGAAATGAATTTGTAAACTTTCACCCAAATCAAAATAAAAATTAAAAAAAAAAAAAAAGGAAAATAGGGCCTATGGCATTAGTTTTTAACTTACTGAGTGGTGTCTCACAGTATGATAGAAACTGCGATGGTTAATAGAAACCGCTAGTGGTGCCCCCTTCAGGCAGTTCTCAGGGCACACACCTTACCTGTTACACCCTAGATACACCTCTGCACACATACTATGTATAATATATACACACACACACACAGAAGTGTATGTACAGTGGAGGGCCTGGCTGCTACAAGCGTGAAGCACTTGGCTATTAACCAAAAGGTTGACTGTTCAAATCCATCCAGAGGCACCTTGGAAGATGCCTGGCGATCTGCTTCCAGAAAGCCACAGCCTTGAAAAGCCTGTGGAGCTGTTCTCCTCTGCACACACGGGCTTGTCATGAGTCAAAATTGACTCAACGGTTACTGGGCATTCACACACTCCGTCTACTCTAAGATACTTGTTTTAAGGAATTAGTTCATGTGGCTGTAGGAACTGGCCTGCAGGATGGAAGTGCAGGCAGAATTCACTGCTGCAGTCTGGAAGCAGAATTCTTTCTTTTCTAGGAAACCTCAGTTTTGCTCTTAAGGCTTTCAACTGATTGGATCAGGCCCACCACATTTTTAAGAGTGATCTCCTGTACTTAGAGCCAACTAATTGCTAAGTACACCTACAGAACGCCTTCACAGCAATATCTGGAGTTGTGTTTGATAAAATAATGGCACTGCAGTCTGGCCGAGTTGACACATAAAACTAACCATACAGGTTAAAAAAGGAGAAAGAACCACACTGTTGATTCCTACTCATAGTGACCCTATGGGACAGAGAACTGCCTCATAAGGTTTCAAGGCTGTAAGTATTTACAGATGCAGACTGCCACATCTTTCTCCTGCAGAGCAGCTGAAGGGTTTGAACCACCCACCTTTTGGTTAGCAGCCAATGTCTTAACCACTGTGCCACCAAAGCTCCTAAATATTCAAGTAGGAAGGAGAAAAGACAAAAGACCAGGAAGAGACACTTGGAGCTGTCCATGGGCTCAACCCACACCCCTTCCCCTTCCTGCCAGAGCTGCGTGGAAAGAAGCTTGAGGAACCCAAAGCCCTAGACTCATCAACTTAGGGCTCACTGGCAGGCCCAGCGGGCTCAGTCCACAAGCAAGCCCTCTTCACATGATAAGAGGCTCATGATTCCGTGAGGGTTCAGAGTCACTGACCTAGCTCAGCCCCCACCTTGTACATGGAGAAACCGAGGCACAGAGAGATGGACAACTCTCCCCCAAAGGCACAGGTTGGGGGCATGGCAGAGCCAGGGTACCCAGCCCCACACTCCTGGAGTTGGGTTTGGATAGCAGTGAGGTGCCACCGAGTAGGAGGGTGTGCCCTGCTCAGCAATAATGACAATAAGGGGTCCCTCCCTAAGCATTGTGGAGGTACTCATTCATTCAGTCTTCAAACATCCCTTTTGGGTAGTTTAACGGTATATCCCCATTTTATAGATGAGGAAACTGAGGAGCGAAATGGCTCACCCCACGTCACGGCGCTAGCCATGGACCGAGGCAGGATTCGGACCCAGGCAGTCCAGCTGCAGGGACGGCTTGTAACCAACAGGAAGTGCTCATGTGTGGGCTTCGGAGCCAGACAAAAGTGGATTCCAGAGCTGGGTCTGGCATTTGCCTTTTCTTCTCTGAGCTTCGGTTTCCTCATTTGGGTAAAGGGTGCAGTCATCTCTTCCCCCCCACATTTATGAGGAGGAGCAGATGAAGTAGAGAAAGCCCCTCACCCAGGACCTGGTGCCTGGGAGGCCCTAGAATTGGATTAAATGTGAAATTCCACAAGGAGTGTTATGTGCAGGGCTTCTCGTGGGCCTGGTCAGGTGCCTGTCCACAGGAGCAGAGGCGGACTCGTGTTCCCTCCTTCACACCCAGCGCCCTGGACTGTGCCACAGGGCACAGGAGCCTGTGGCTTCCCCACGTCTCTGCGACCCTACTCCCCCTCACCCACCACACTGCCCCTTGCCACATCCCAGGGCCTTCCCAGAGTTTGCACCCAGCTGTCACGTGGCCCCTGACGTGCCCGAGTGCCAACCCTGCTGCTTGTCATTGTTGCTACCTGACACCGAGTTGGCCCCCAAAGCTTGATGACGCCCTGTCAGACAGGGCAAAGCACTGCCCGGTCCAGCATCATCCCCACCTTCGGCTGGGGGTTGGGCTGCTAGGACCCGAAGGATTCTCATTGGCTGGATTTCAGGAGCCGAAGGCCAGGCCTTTCTGGGTCTGGAAGCTCTGCTGGAACCGGGTCAGCATCATAGCACCAGACGAGCCTCCACTGACGGACGAGTGCTGGCTGCACACAAAGTGCACTGGCCAGGAACTGAACCTGGGTACCTGGGTCTCCTGCAGGGAAGGCGAGGATTTTACCCCTGAGCCACCACTGGCCCCAAGCCTGCTGCTTTCTCCTGCTTAGTCTTCCCAGCAGCCCTGGGTCTCGGTACTGTTCTCTCCACTTTATGACCAGGAAGCCACGAAGGTAAAAAGCCAGACGAATTGATCCATCTGCTGTTACCTGTATTTTACAGGAAAGCTGAGGTTCAAGTCCACATTTGGTCCCTTGCCCCTGGTCACCCAGCTCAGGTGATATGGCCTGGGTGTGACCTCGTTCACGTGGTGCAGTGGTTAACCAAAAAGTCAGTGGTTTGAACTCACTGGCCACTGCAGGAGAAATATGTGACTGTTAGCTTCCTTAAAGATTGCAGCCTAGGAAACCTTATGGTGCTGTTCACTCTGTCTTATAGGGTCGCTATGAGGTGACTCCACAGCAACAGGTTTTAGTAGATATATCTATGAATATATGAATATATGAATATATAAGCTCCATAATCTAAGAGGAATTCAGGGCAATGTACCCATTCTATAAGTCAGGAAACTAAGGCTCAGAGACCGAAGTAACTTTTTTCCATCTAGGCCTGGCATCCCCTCCCACGTTCCCACTCTGCCACTCCTCGGAAGGAAGGTTGGACAATCTACTTCTGTAGTAATACTGCCTTGGAAACCCAAGTAGGGGTTGCTATGAGTCGGGGCCAACTTGACAGCACATAACAACAACAACTCAATTTTTAACATTACTCTATAGGAAGAAAGAGCTCTGGTGGCTCAGAGGTTAAAGCATTTGGCTCCTGACCCAAATGTCAGTGGTTTGAACCCATTAGCTGCTCTGTGGGAACAAGATGAGGCAGTCTGCTTCTGTAAAGATTGACAGCCTTGGGAACCCTATGGGGCAGTTCTACTCTGTCCTATAGGGTCACTATGAGTCGGAATTGACTCTCTGGCAGTGGGTTTGGTTTTCTTTTTATATAAGAAGATTTTTACTGGACCCATTATTCACATGAAGTATTTGGAATTGATGCATTTGAATTATGGTGTTGGCAAAGAATATTAACTATACTATGGACTGCCAGAAGGACTAACAAATCCATCTTGGAAGAAGTATAGCCTGAATGCTCCTTAGAAGTTAGGTTAATGAGATGTCATCCCTTGTACCTTGGACATGTTACCATGAGGGCTCAGTCCCTGGAGAAGGACATCAGGCTTGGTAGAGTGTCAGAGAAAAAGAGGAAGACCTTCAGTGAAGTGGGTTGCCCTAGTGGCTACAGTGGGCTCAAGGGTGGCAACAATTGTGAGGATGACGCAGGACAGGGCAGTTTTTCATTCTGTTGTAGGTAGAGGTGCTCTGAGTTGGAGCTGACTTGACAGCAACATTTGATCACGTCTACATCTGCACAGAGATGTAACACAATGAGAAGAAATGATCAGCAAAGAACACGGGCAGGTAATTCACACACAAGGGAACAGTAGGTAGAGGAGACTTAAGTTTTCTATTATTAAGAGAAATGCAATTAAAATAACAGTGACATGCTGTTTAATTCCTAATGGAGAGGCAAACATTTTTAATGGGAATATCGATCGCTTGTGTGGTTGGAACAAAGTTAGCAAGTGTAGTTACTTGCCAGTAGCTTTTAAAATCACCATAATGGCTTTTGCAAATGAGTAAGTCATTTAGTAGCAAAGTTGTAAAGGCATAGAAGTAAGAAGAGAGAGACATAAAATACCCGTCATAGTGGTCTCTAAAAGAGAGAAATCAACAATACAAATTTTACATTTAGTTTTTTCTTTTTCTTTTTCTTTTTTTCCTGCTCAAATGACTAACTGAGCAAGCAACACATCATAGAATCATCCTGTGTGGATGGACTTCACCTTGACCCACTGAACACTTCATACTCTACTACTAGCCAAGAGGTTGCCTGTTTGAACACACTGAGCAGTACCATGGAAGAAAGGCCTGGCTGTCTGCTTCTGTAAAGATGACAGCCAAGAAAACCCTGCAGAGAAGTTCTCTGTAACACGTGGGTCTCCCTGAGTCAGAATTGACTCCAAGGCATAGACAACAGCACCTGCCATCAGCAGGAACTGCCCACGGAGAGCTGCAAGTTTCCCTGGGCCTGGTACCCGACACCATGTTAGAGAAAAAGGACACATTAACCCTGACCTTTGGTTGCTCTGGCAAACGTGGCAGTTTTGTGGGGACATTTTATTTGATGAACCTACATCTTTTGGTCCCAGGAAAAGACACTAAAATAACAGCAAGGAGCAGGGAGGATGATGGCTTGTCATTTATTGGGACCTGTGATGTGCCACAAACCAATGCATTGAGCACTTTATAAGTTGCTTTGTTTGTCTGCCAACGTTGGTGGCTTTAGTTTTCAAACAACGAGCCTGAGTAGAAGTAAAATAAAAAAATTAAAATAAGAATAAGAAAAAAAAAACTCCTCTGTTTAAAAAGAAAATCATTCTGTGAGGGGTGATGGAAAAATTTGGGAGTGGGTAATAGTGATGGTTGAACAATGTGACGAACGTAATTATGTCACCGAAGGGCATGTGTGAAATTGCTGAAGTGCCAAATGCTTTATCACCTATGCATTTACCACAATGAAAAGCAAATAATGTTTTCTTTTCAAATAAGCAAGCAAACCAACCAGAAAGCTCCCTCATGTGGAGATGGTGGAATGTGGATTTTAACCCAAATGACCCTTTTCCCCACCCACCCCATCACGTAGGCGGACTCTCTGGCCTGGCTGCAGAGGTGACCGGTCCAAGGTCTCCAGTCTGTTCAGTGGCTCCACTGGGACCAGACCCTGGGCTCAAATTCTGTGTCCTCTCCACAAGGCCCCATCATCTCTTCACCCCTGACTCAGCTGCTACCTGACTTAGTGGGCCTCTAGATCAGTGCTGTCCAGTAAAAATGTCATATGCACCACCAAAAAAAGCCACGTGTGATTGAAAATGTTTGGCAGCCACATTTGAAAAAGTAAAGAGGGAACAGGTAAAATTAATTTAAAAAATGTGTTTTATTTAACACCAAAAGCCCACTGCCTTCGAATTGATTCCAACTCATAGCGACCCCCATTGGGTTTCTGAGGGGTAAATCTTTATGGAACTAGATTGCTCAGTCTTGCTTCCGTGGAGTGGCTGGTGGGTTTGAACCATCAAACCTGTGGTAAGCAGTCAGAGGCGTTAGGCACTGTGCTACTAGAGCTCTTATTGAACTCCATAGATACAAAATATTATTATTGTAACATGTGATGAACACAAAAGGATTACATGTTACAGGACGCCTGGTGGTGAGGTGGCTCAATGTTTGCTTACTAACTGAAAGATCGGCAGTTCAAACCCACTACTACTCTGTCACGTAGGGTTACTATGAGTTGGTCTCAACTTGATGGCAATGCCAATAGTCAACCTAAAAATCATTAATGAGGTATTTTCCTTTTTCTCTTTTTTGGGCTAAGCCTTTGAAATCTGGTGTGTATTTCACACAGCACATCTGAATCCAGACAGGCCACACTACAGAGTTCGTAACAGAGGGGCTGATGGCTGCCACCCGGGGCACTCTCACTGCCGCCGAGTCGGCCCCGACTCCTAGCGACCCCTCCTTGGGTTTCCGAGGCAGTATCACTACAGAAGTAGATTGCCCAACCTTCCTTCCGAGGAGTGCCTGGTGGGTTTGAACCGTCAGCCGTCTGGTTAGCAGTCAAACACCAGGTCCTTGTTTTTCACATGGCCCATGACCAGCAGAGCATCAGCCTGTGTGAATGCAGGCCCAAGTCAGAAGCTGCTTTTGAACCGTATCCCCGGAGAGTCATGGGTACACTTCAGGTTGAAAAACACGGCACTAGAGTTCTTATGCTCTTTCTACAGGGGCTGTGAGAGCCCTTCAGAGTAGTGGAAGACCATGGGATCTTCTTCCCAGAAGAAAGTAAACACGCACATGTGTGCAGACTTCTGCTAGCCATTCCAGAAACTCCCTGTCTTTCAGAGCCCAGCTAAAGATTCCCAAAATCCCCTTGCCATGGAGTCAGTTGTGACACACAGCAACCCAACCCTATGAGACAGAGTAGAACTGCCCCCTAGGGTTTCCATGGCTTCTTATGGAAACGGACTGCCACATCTTTCTCCCATGGAATGGCTTGTGGGTTTGAACCACTGATCTTTCAGTTCACAGACAAGCACTTAACCACTGTGCCACCAGGGCTCCTTAGCATCCCCGGTTCCATGGATTCTACTTTAAGAACCCTGGTTCCGGGGCAGTGGGCTTCTTTCTCTCTCTTTTTTCTTTCTTTCTTTATTTGTGAGGGGTGCAAACTTCTCCTTTTGTTTGCCAAGGACATCTTGTTTGGAAGCCCTGTTGCACAGCGTTAGTGGCTCGAGAAGACAGACAGCATGAGGCGGCAGCCTTGCCTGGCTCCCTCACCATCCTCTCCCGAGCTCATGACAAAGGTTCCAGGGGTAGAGTTCTCACCTTCCGTGCGGGAGACCCAGGTTCGATTCCCGCCGGTGCCCCTCACGCACGGCCCCCACCCGTTTGTCCGTGGAGGCTGCCTGTTGCTGTGATGCTCAACAGGTTCCAGCGGAGCTTGCAGACTCAGACAGACAAGGAGGAAAGGCCTGGGGCTCTGTTTCTGAGAACCAGCCGATGAAAATGCCATGGGTCTCCATGGTCTGACCTGCAGCTGATCATGGGGAGGGGGGACCAGGCAGTGTACTGTGTTTTGTGTCGCTGTGAGTCAGGGGCTGACCTTATGACAGCTAACACCAACAGTTCTCCCCAAAGCCCCCAGGTTCCAGGAGCCATTGTTTGCCATTTTACAGAAGAGGAAACCTCAAGGGGTAATTGACTGGTCCAAGGCCACACCACAGGTTAAGTCACAGACTCAGGGCCTGGGACAGGCTGGCTTCATAGAAAAGCCCGAATTCTGAGCCCTGGAGCTCAGTCCCCTCCGATGTCCTGAGAGCTCCAAGTGTTCTGTTGATGAGTGGGTCAGGTTAGTCACAGGAATTTCCACCATGGTTGTGTTTTCCTGAAATTAATTACTATTGTCTCTGAGACATGGCTACAATGTGCCCTGATTGAAGCTGTGATAAAGGGATATCCCAAACCCAAATTCAACCCGTCAACCTGTCAATAGCTTTGATGCCCTGATTCCCTGTCACCTGGTAACTACTAAAAAGTATAATATTCCGAAGCCATTAATTTTACCTTTGGCAGGAGAGGAAAATTGATGGGGAAAGTTAGGGTGCAATTGGAGACATGTGCAAATTACCTCTGTCACTCATGAATATATATATCCGCATGTGCGGCCTGTCTGGGTGCACCTCTCCATGCCCACAACGAGCTGGGTTGACGGCCGTCAGCGTGTAATTGCTGGGCTCGGGCTCGTGTCTCTGGCTGGGGAAGGAAACCTTCCTCAAGGTCAGCGTGGAGGTGTCAGTCTGAAAGTTTCCAACACCCATTGGGCTGCATCGGGAACTAATGCAGCTTTCCCCAACGGAAACAGACGTGTGTGTCCTCCCTGCACGGAGAGTGTATCTCTCGTGTGGTGATGTTTTAAGGTCAGGTGGGATGGAAGATGAAAAGTGATCTCTGTGGGATGAGTTAGGGGATATGGTCCCCAAAGCCAGACTAAAGGGGGGCCACGGAGTAGATGGGTGCTAGCAGGGGTCCTTGGATGGTGCAAATGGCTAATGCACCTGGCTGCGAACTGAAAGATGGGAGATTCAAGTCCCACCACCTGGAGGTGACTCGGAAGAAAGGGCTGGTGACCTACTTGGAAAAATTCAGGCGACGAAAATGCTATGGAGCACGGCTCTGCTCTGACACATGTGGGAGCCATAAGTCATAACCAACTGGATGGCAGCTAGCTGCTGGGTTGGGTGATGACAACATGGAGACAGTAGGTTTGCACAGCGCTTCTGTGGTGGGGGAGGGCAGAAAGAGGGCAACAGAGGCAGTGATGTGAAAATGCCCCTGATTCATTGATTTACTTTTTTTATTGAGCTGAAATACACATGGCATGAAATTTACCATCGTAGCATAGTGGCTAAGGCACTTGACTGCTAACCAGAAGGCTGGCGGTTCAAACCCACCAGCCACTCCTCGGAAGGAAGGTTGGGCAATCCTACTTCTGTAGTGATACTGCCTCGGAAACCCAAGGAGGGGTTGTTATGAGTCGGGGCCGACTTGACGGCACATAACAACAACAACAACAACAACAACCATTTCAAAGAGTACATACAACTCGGTGGCATTAAGAACGTTCAAGGTTTTGTGTCACTATCTCCACTACCTAGTTCCAAAACACTTTCATCAGCCCCATAGCAGACCCTGTGCCAATTAAGCAGCCACTCTTATGCCCCTTGCAGTCCCTGGCAACCACAGATCTGCTTCCGTCTGTGGATTGGCCTGTTGCAGACACTTCATATGAATAGAACATACACCATACAATGACCTTTTGTGTCTGGCCTCTTTCGTTCAGCATCAGGTTCTTAGGGTTCCTCCATGTTGTAACATGTCCCTCGCCCCTTTTTATAGCTGGGTGCTTGTACATTTTGTGTATGTCTACCACATCTGTTAGGAGCTCTGGTAGCATAGTGCCTAAGGCACTTGACTGCTAACCAGGAGGCTGGCAGTTCAAACCCACCAGCCACTCCTCGGAAGGAAGATGGGGCAATCTACTTCTGTAGTGATACTACCTCAGCAACCCAAGGAGGGGTCGCTGTGAGTCGGGACTGACTCAACGGCACAGAACAACAACCACAACATCTGTTTACCCATTCATCTTCTGATGGACCGTTGGGTTGTTTCTAACTTGGGGCTGTAGTGTGCGGTACTACTGCTGTGTACAAGTTTTTGTTTGAACACCTGTCATCCATTCTTTGCAACACGTGCCTGGGAGCAGAATTGCTGAGTCATACGATAGTTCTGTTTAACTTCTTGAGGAACCGCTAGGCTGTTTTCCACAGAGGCCACCCACTTTATCTCTCCACCTGCAACGCATGAGGATTCCAATTCCCCCACAGCCTGGCTGATAAGTGTTTTTTTGTTTTCTCCATTGTTTCATTTAATTGAAGATCCTTTCTTCTGTGTTTACTGGGGCAGGGGTTGGGTGGTGGACCAGGGGGCATGGCCCTGGCCATCCTAGATGTCCCAGCCTTGTGGAATGGTGAGAAAGTCAGGCTCTACAGGAAACTTCCAAACTCCGTTGTGGGCTTTGAGGACTTTGGGTCACTTGCTTACATCCTCAGCTGTGAACAGAGGGCTGAAACTTAGACGTGGGATCCCAACCCCCTTCATAAGGAAACAACAGTGGAAAGAGTGCAGCCTTTGGTGTGAGCATCTTCTAGGCTCAGACCTGGCTCTGTCACCTGTGAGCTGTGACCTCGAATCAGCTGCCTAAACTCCCAGAGCATCTGCTTTCTTATGCATAAAATGAGGATAATACTATTTATCTCAGGGGGTTACTGAGAGGTTGAAGCAGATAAATAATGCAAGGGAAGGCCTTGCACAGTGTCTGCCACTTAGTAGGTGCTCTATAAACATAAGTTCCCTTCCTTGGGCCGTTGAAAGAAAAGAGAAGTCAAAGTAAGTATGAAATAAGAACTGTGCTTCTTTTAATTCAGCACGACCTGAAGCTGCCCCACTGGTTTGTCTGTGGAGCCTTGCGTGTTGCTATGGTAGTGTCGTGCCTAAGGCACTTGACTGCTAACCAGGAGGCTGGCGGTTCCAACCCACAAGCCACTCCTTGGAAGGAAGGTTGGGCAATCTACTTCCATAGTGATACTGCCTTGGAAACCCAAGGAGGGGTCGCTGTGAGTCGGGGCCGACTTGATGACACAGAACAACAACAACAACAACAACATGATGATGAACAGGCTTCAGTGGAGCTTCTAGACTAAGAGACTAGGAAGAAAGACTGGTGATCTATGGATCATGGATCCCCATGTTCTGACCTCCTTGTGCCTGGGGCCCCCATGAGCTGGGCCTGACTCGACAGCAGCTGACAGTAACTAAGGCAGACTGTGACTGGCAGAAGGGAGGCTGGTCCCTGAGGAGGGGCTGTCGCCAACCCGCTCCTTTCCATTGATGTGGGACAGCACTCATCGAGCACCCTCCTGCTGTTCACCCCAGTCTCCCCAGTAATTCTAGGGCTCAGCAAAGTTTGGGGGTCACTGGCTTATGATGAAGCATGGGCTTTGTGGAGTCTGGAGATTACACAGCTTGGGGAGCCATCTTTAAGAAAAAGAATGCAAAATGCTGAATGCACCTTTAGGTACAGGGTCTTAGAAGGGGCTGAATGAATGAGAGGCTCCATAGCTTAAGATTCATTCCAAACCAAAACCCACTGCCACCAAGTCGATTCTGACTTATAGCAACCCTATAGAACAGAGGAGAACTGCCCCATTGCCTGAGGCATTCGACTGCTAACCAGAAGGCTGGCAGTTCAAACCCACCAGCCACTCTTCGGAAGGAGTAGAGTTACCGCCTCGGAAACCCACGGAGGGGTAGCTATGGGTCAGATCCGACTCTAGAGCAGTGAGTGCGAGTGTTAATCTTTATGGAAGCAGATTGCCTCATCTTTTCCCCACTGAGCAAGTGGCAGGTGGGTTCAAGCTGCTGACGTTTTTGTTAGCAGCAGAATGCTTTAACCACTGTGCCACCAGAGCTCTTTTAAGCTTCATTAGCTTCATGGAAAACCTACCTCTGGATAAACCTCACCTACCCTGCTTCCATTCCTAACCTCATTATATTGAGCCAAAGGGATGAAGCAGTTAAAAATAACAAATGATTCAGACATACATTTTACATGGATGCATGTAAACACATACTAGAACAGGTCTAAAAGGACAGACATCCAAATTTCAACTGGTTATTTGTGATTAGTGGAGTTCTAGATGCTTATTATTTTTTTCCTTTTTTCTTATCTGTATTTTCAAATCTTCCTTCAATGAGCATATCTTGCCTTTATCAAAACAATAAACACCTCTTGCTTGCAGGCTCCGTGTGACGGTTAGAGCTGAGATGCGTGTGGAGCACTCCTAGAGAGTAACGGTTGTCATAGATATGGTTCCTCGGAGATGCTATGCCTCAAGGGCTCCACAGAGCCCCCGGCCCTCCCCTCTGGTTGCCTCTGCCTCCCCCCACACTGAAGGTGGCCTGGCCCAGATGGGCAAGGTACCCAGAGAGCCAGTGTGTGCACAGGAGAGGCCCCAGGATGGAGAACAAGGTGTCCGTGGCTGCTGCTCCGTTCCCCTGATTTACATCAATTTACATTCGGCACTGGGTAATCTACATGAAAATCAGATGGCCTCCATCTATGCCACTGAACTCAGGGGACACCACTGGCCTGTGGGACGATCCGGTGCTCAGCCACCCCCCAAACCAGGGCAGATTAATTTCTCGACCCAACCAGGAGCTGCCATTGTCATAGCAGCCACCTCACGCTCCTGGGCTTCCTCCCATTTGGATACATTAATGCATATTTGTGGTTTATCAACCCAATTTTTTTTTTTTTTTTGGTCTAGCTTCATTTTGTTTCCTTCTCTTATATAAGGAGCTAGTACAATTTTTCATGTAAGGTTATCGATACAATTCATTCATTCACTCCTCTGCCAATGCGGTCTTCACAGAGTCAGGCAGCCGTGCTTGGCCCTGGGGAAGGAGAAGTGAATGCCTGTGCTCTGTGTTCACACTTGATGCATTTGATGTCCCTGCCCTTGACTTATTTTTTGACT
>NW_006921714.1:7336050-7351538 GCF_000298275.1 Orycteropus afer afer | reverse complement strand
CAGTAGGTGCCTTAAGTCAACCTCACTTTCAGCAAGCAAAGTTGTATCGTCTGCATATCTCAGGTTGTTAATGATTCTTCCTCCAATTCTGATACCACATTTTTCTTCATACAGTCCAGCTTCTCGGATTATTTGCTCAGCGGATAAGTCATTAGGAAAGACCAATCTTCAGAAAAGGACATTGTGTTTGGTAAAGTAGAGGGTGAGTGAAATGGAGGAAAATGCTCAACAAGATGGATTGATACAACAGCCTCAACGATGCGCCCAAAGATACCATGGAGACGATGCAGGACTGGGCAATGTCTCATTCTGTTATACGCAAGGTCACCATGAGTCAGAGCCAACTGGATGGCAGCTCACAGCAACAATAAACTTCATACTCAGGATAGAGGATGTTTTTTGTGCTCCCACAAAGTACCTTCATACCCTATCCCAGTCATTATCTCTCTACCCCATCCCAAGATAACCCTAGTTCTGATTCCTTTCACCATCAGTTAGTTCTGCCTGTGTTTGAACTTTCTACAAATGCAATCAAATAGTATGTAGATAAAAAGGAGTACATACTATATAATCCCATTCGTAAGAAGTTCAAATACAAGCATCACTCATATTGGTCATCATTATGTCTGTGAAATTCATTGACATTGTTGCAAGTATTAATAGTTTTCATTGGTTCATGGTGTTTATTGTTGTGTGACATTGAATGGCATGGTCATATCACAATTTATCCATTCTCCAGTTGATGAACAAGTGGGTTTCCAGTTTGGGACAATCATGAAGAAAATGTCTATGAATGTTCTTGTACATGTTTGGGAGGACACAATGCATTCATTTCTTTTGAGTGTAAATCTAAGGGAGGCAGAGGTGGGTCCAAGGGGTCAGCCTATGTTTAGCTTTAGTAGATATTGCCCATAATGGATATTGCCTATCTTTGAAATTGGTCTGTTTTCCAAAGTCCTCTTCTGGTTTTCTTTGCTCCACTCACCCCCCTTTTACTGGGATCACAGGATGTAATTTAAATTCCTAGATTCCAATTTAGGACTTTTGCAGCAACAACCCTCATGAGAGATTCAGGAGAAAGCTAACCAGAAGGCTGGCGGTTCAAACCCACCAGCCACTCCTCGGAAGGAAGGTTGGGCAATCCTACTTCTGTAGTGATACTGCCTCGGAAACCCAAGGAGGGGTCACTATGAGTTGGGGCCGACTCGATGGCACATAACAACAACAACAACAGTCCATTCTCAACTATTCTGGGATTCACTATGTGTATCTGGGTAAAAAGCCTTGCTTGTCGTGAACTCAACTGCCTAGATTAGATACATAATATTTGAAGTACTTTTCAGTTCTGATAGTTGCTAACATGGAGCAGAAATCAGAGCTCAGCTGGTTGTGCCATTTTTCCAAGTCTCAGTTAATTTTATCTATAATATACAGATAATAACGTACTACTTCGTAAGGTTGTCAGTTTGTCGTACTGTGGTGGCTTATGTATTGCTGTCATACTGGAAACTATGCCATCGGTATTTCAAATACAAGTGAGTCAGCCACAGTGGACAGGTTTCAGTGGAGCTTCCAGGCTGAGAATTGGCTGGTGAAAACCTTATGAATAGCAGTAGGACATTGTCTGATATTAGGGTTGGAAGATGTGCCCTTCAGGTTGGAAGGCACTCAAAATACAACTGGAGAAGAGCTGCCTCTTCAAAGTAGAGTCAACTTTAATGATGTGGATGGACAAAAGCTGGAGAAGCATGAATCAAAATGAGAAGAAACAGCTGCAAACATACAGTAATAATCAGAACATGGAATGTATAAAGTATGAACCTAGGAAGATTGGAAGTTGTCAAAAATGGAATAGAATGCATAAACATTGATATCCTAAGCACTGGTGTCTGAAATGGACTGGAATTGGACATTTGAATCAGATGATCAGATGCTTTACTCTGCCAGGAATTACAAATTGAAGAGAAAAGGCATTGCATTCATCATCAAAAAGAACATTTAAAGATCCATCCTGAAGTACAATGCTGTGAGTGATAGGATAATATCCATCTGTCTACAAGGATGACCAGTTAATATGACTATTATTCAAATTTAGAAACCAACCAATTATGTGAAAGATGAAGGATTTTTAGCAACTTCTATAGTCTAAAACTGATCAAACATGCACTCAAGATGCGTTGAAAATTACTAGAGATTGGAATGTGAAAGTTGGAAACAAAGAAGGATCAGTATCTGGAAAACATGGCCTTGGTGACAGAAACAATGCTGGAGATGGCATGATGGAATTTTACAAGACCAACAACTTACTCATTGCAAATATCTTTTTCAACAGCATAAATGGTGACTCTACACATGGAACTTGCCAGATGGAATACACAGGAACCAAATAAACTACATCTGTGGAGAGAGAAGATGGAGAAGCTCCATATCATTAGTCAGAACAGGTCAAGGGTCAACTGCAGACTACACTATCAACTGTTCAGATTCAAGTTCAAATTGAAGCTGAAAAGTTAAAACAAGTCCATGAGAACCAAATTACACCTTAAGTCTATCCTTATTGAATTTAGAAACCATCTCAAGAATAGATTTAATGCACTAAACACTAAAAACCAAAGACAAAACTAGTTGTGGGATGACATCAAGGGCACCATACGTGAAGAAAGTAAAAGGTCATTAAAAAGACAGGAAAGAAAGGAAAGACCAAAATGGATGTCAGAAGAGACTCTGAAACTTGCTCATGGATGGGGAGAGCAGCTAAAGTGAATGGGAGAAATGACAAGGTAAAAGAGAAAAACAGAAGATTTCAAAGAGTGGCCTGAGAAGACAGAGTAAAATATTATAATGAAATATGCAAAGACTTGGAGTAGAAAACCAAAAAGGAAGAACATGCTTGACATTTCTTAAGCAGAAAGACCAGAAGAAAAAAAAAATCAAGCCTCAAGTTACAATATTGAAGGATTCTATGAGCAAAAGATTGAATGATGCAGGAAGCATCAAAGGAAGACCAAAGAAATAGAGTCACCATTCCAAAAAGAATTGGTCAGTGTTCATCCTTTTCAGGAGGTAGCATATGATCAAAAACAGATGGTACTGAAAGAAGTCCAAACTGCACTGAAGGAATTGGTGAAAAACAAGGTTCCAGGAATTGACAGAATACTAGCTGAGATGTTTCAACAAATGGATGCAATGCTGGAAGCACTCATTTGTCTATACCAAAAAATTTGGAAGGCAGCTACCCAGCCAACCAATGGGAAGAGATCCATATTTGTGCCCATTTGAAAGAAAAGTGATTCTACAGAATGCAGAAATTACTGAACAATATTAATTAATTAATACAATATACACTAAAGAACAATCGTAATTAAAATTAATATCACATGCAAATCAAGTTTTGCTAAAGATAATTCAAAAAGGGTTGTAGCAGTACATTGCCAGGGAACTACCAGAAATTCAAGCTAGATGCAGAAGAGGATGGGGAATGAAGGTTATCATTGCTGATATCACATAGATTTTGGCTGAAAGCAGAGAACACCAGAAAGATGTTTACCTGTGTTTTATTGACCATGCCAAAGCATTAGACTGTGTGGATCATAATAAATTATTATTTCATTTCAAAGAACGGGAATTCCAGAACTCATGAGGAATCTGTATAGACATCAAGAAGCAGTTGCTTGAACAGAACAAGGAGATACTGCATGGTTTACAGTCAGGAAAGGTGTGCATCAGGGTTGTATCCTTTCACCATACTTATTCATTCTGTATGCTGAACAAATAATCGAGAAACTGAACTGTATGAAGAAGAATGAGGCATCAGGATTGGAGGAAAACTCATTAACAACCTGCAATATGCAGATGATACAACCTTGCTTGCTGAAACACTTACTTATGAAGGTCAAAGACTATATACAGCCTTCAGTATGGGTTACACCTCAACATAAAGAAAACAAAAATCCTCACAGCTGGACCAATAAGCAACATCATGATAAACAGTGCAAAAACTGAAGTTGTCAAAGATTTCATTTTACTTGGATCCACCATCAACACCCATGGAAACAACTGTCAAGAAATCAAATGATATATTCTGTTGAACAAGTCTGCTGCAAAAGACCTCTTTAAAAGCAAAGATGTCACTTTGAGGACTAAGCTGTACCTGACCCAAGCCATGGTATTTGCAACCGCCTCATACATATGCATGTGAAATCTGGACAATTAATAAGGAAAACTGAAGAAGAATTGATGCATTTGAATTGTGGTTTTGGAGAATATTGAATGTACCTTGGACCGGCAGAAGAATGAACAAGTCTGTCTGGGAATAAGTACAGCCAGAATGTCACTTGGAAGTGAGGAAGGTGAGACTTCATCTCACATTCTTTGAACTTGTTACCAAGAGGGACCAACCCCTGGAGAAGAACATCATGCTTGATAAAGTCGAGGATCAGCAAAAAAGAGTAGCCCCTCAATGAGATGGCTTGGCCCTGTGGCTGCCACAGTGGGCCCAAACATGACAATGACTGTGAGGAGGGTGCAGGACTGGGCAGAATTTTGCTCTGCTGGGCAGAGGGTCGCTATGAGCTGCAATCAACTCCATGGGGCCTGATAACAACAACTTGTTGAGCGTGTTGAGAAAATTTAATGAGTCAGAACAGATTAGGCATATCAGAGGATATCATAGCAAAGCCTCAGTAACCTAATAGCTGCAGAAACACATGTCCCCTCACTTATCCCTGCTGGAGCCCAGATGGGGTCTTCCCTGACCAAGGGGGGCCCAGAACACTGCCTTACACTTTGGTCTGCACATCTACTTCCTTCTTCTCATTCTCTTGGAAGGGATGTAAGAAGAATGGGCTAAAAGCATTTGTTTTTCCAAGTCACTTAATATTTTCATCAGTTTTCCATATTCTTCATAGGAAATATCAGGCTGCACTTTGCAAGGATTTTGAGAGTTGTTATTCCCCCTTTGCTAGTCTATGTAGTCACATGATTTGAAAAAAAAAAAAATTTTTTTTTCCAATGTAGTAGACTATGCTATTCATTTCCATAGGATTCTATCCATTATGAAGACAACAGAGTGAGCTTCTAGGATTTTAATCTCAGCTTCCTGTATCCTCCAGGCTGGCTAGGGTCTCCTGAATTATGATCACATGATTCCTTATACTTTCTCCTTTCTTTCATTCAACAAACATTTGCTGAGCACCTCCTACGTGCTGGGGAGATCCTGTGCTGAGGATGCCGCAGTCATCAGGACAAAGAAAAGCCTTTGCCCCTTGGCAGTTCCATTTGCTAGTGGGGAGAAAGACAAGAAAGTGAAAATACCAGTAAATATGTGTGACTTCAGATGGCACTAAGCTTAAGGGGGTGGGGGCAGAGCAGGCTAAGGGAGCAGAGAATGGCATGACTCTGTATCGAGGTGCTTGGGATGGGGGGAGACATTTTAGTACAGCCCATAAGAAAGCGAAGGAGCACAGACATTGTGGAAGGGCGTGTCCAGCTGAGGGAACAGCAGCTGCAAAGTGCATGTGAGAAAACATTTGGTGTGGCTGCAGCATGGTAGCATAGCGTCTAAGGCACCTGACTGCTAACCAAAAGGCTGGCAGTTCAAACTCACCAGCCACTCCTCAGAAGGAAGGTTGGGCAATCTACTTCCGTAGTGATACTGCCTTGGAAACCCAAGGAGGGGTCACCATGAGTCGGGTCTGACTTGACGGCACATAAAAGCAGCATGGTGGGCAAGGGAAAGGTGGGTGCTGAGGAATGCAGAGAGTGGGTGGTGTGGGGAGAGGAACAGAAAGGAACAGAGGTCACTAAGGGTGTGGTGCACCACCACAACTCATTGTAGGCCTTCAACATTTCTTCTAAGACAAGAGGCTCTTGGAAGGTTTTATGCAACTAGCTGGTGTGGTTTCCAACTGACTTGTAAGCATGTGATCTGGCTTCTTGAGGAGAAGAATTTGCAGGGACATGGCTGGCAGACCAGACAGGAGTCCACTGCAGGCTTCAGGTGAGATGTAGGACGTGGCGAGGCCAGTGCAGGCTAGAAGGGAGGTGGTAGGACGTGGGGGCCTGGACCAGTGGGGCAGTGGCCAAGGCTGTCAACTCATCGGTGTCTGGCTGTCATCTGAAGGTGGACCTCAAGGTGTCATTTGTTTCTGCATCATTCCTGGCACAGAGCATGGGCACAATATTTGCTGTGAAGGAAAGCATGGAAAGACAAGTGGCTGAGAGCATGCTGCAAACTGTAAAGCACTATGTCCCTGAGGCCTGCTCTGCCTCACCCACACTCCTGGGCCTGAAGCATCACGCTTGCCATGGCCCATATCCCATTGCAATTCTGCAGTAGACTTTGCCACGGTCCACGTCCAACACGTCTCTCTGGCTTCTCTTGGCCCAGCCCTGAGTGCAGTGGAGCAAAGGCAACCCCCTTAAGGGCCCTTCTACTCCAATGGGACTGTGGATTGGACAGTAATGAGATTCTCATTCCCCTTTAACCCAGAGAATTCATGAGAATGTCAGATTGCCTTCTGCAGCGCTTCCAGGAGCCAGGAGCTGGGTGGGATCCCTCCTTCTTACCTCCTTGGGAGGGAATGAAAGTGTGGTGAAGAGAAAAGGGGTCTGGCAGAGTCCCTCACCTCAAATTCCACTGGTTAACCACAGAAGATGTTACTCAACCCTCACATTCAGGGCTAAGAGGGTTCTTCTGCAAAGAGCTCTAAAATTTAAAAAGACAAAATGTCAAAGAAAGAAAAAGGGAAGAGCCCCCTGTGTTTTCCTGGAGAGTGTTTCTTCGCTCATGCCTCATGGAACACAGTGTGTTCTGGGGTGACAACTGTCTGGCCCCCTGCCTTATGACAGAGCTGCTGGGCCACGTTTCCTCTGGGTGTCTACAAGTAAAGTGCTGCATCCACAAGCAATTAGGTGGAAGTGTTTTTCTGACCAGTGTGCAAATATGAGCTTCATGTCTCCACAAGAGGCACGTCGGATCAGAGATGTTAGTTTAAGCCCATTGCTATGTGTAGAAATAATAAATTTTTTGCAGGACCACATCCCTTCTTTCCAACCACCTCCATCCTCAGTCTGGGTTTATGTAGAAACTCTATTCAGGAACAACAGACAGGCATGACATTCTAAAATTCTTCTGATTTAAGAAATTTAGAAGGGTGTGGGATTTAATTTCTTCTATTGCATGTGGACTGGTCCAGTCTTGATCATAGTTCCCTTTTCGCCTTGACTGTCAGGTAGCTCGGTGTCAGCCACTGCTTAACCATTAAGGTTAATGCCCTAGTCCTCTATTTTCCTTATGACTGATTTCACCTTCAATTATTTTTCCTGAAACTAAATTTTAACACTGTTTTCAAAAGAGGCAGGATGCAAATAAGTGTTTTAAAATCGTTTTTATGTTTAGTGGCTACTGCTCTAAGAATGGAAGCTCTGATTGGATGAGGCACAAGACACAGGGTTGTAGGAAGGAAGTCAGGATGGGGGGAAACACTCTCAGTGGGTACACACTGGCATCCTACGTTATGCTAAGCATCTTGCATAAAATTTTGTTTTCCTTTTTAAATGTAATCTGCAGATTCACTAATGTAAAATGGCTGAACCAAGCTTTGACCCAGCTTCTGCCCTCCACAATGTGTTGCCACTCTCCAAACACCCCTGGGAGAAAAGCTAGTTAGTAATAGAATATGTCTGTGAGAAGCACAATGCTGTGTGCCAAGTGTCAACAGGGAGGTGCAAAAAAAATGGACTTCATGTGAACAGAGTAAGTACAGAAACCATCCATTCAGTCCTCTGTCCCTCTGCCCACCTCTTCATCCATCTATCCATCCATCCATCCATCCATCCATCCATCTATCCATCCATCCATCCATCTGTCCATCCATCCATCCATCCATCCTTCTATTCATCCATCTGTTCATTCATTCAACCACACATTCATCTGTCCCTCTGTCCATCCATCCATCCATCCATCCATCCATCTATCCAGCCAGCCAGCCAACACTTTCTGAACCCCGCTGCATAACAAATGTCTCACCCCTTTCCACAAGGAGCTCTGGAGCTGGGATGGCCCTTCAGAATTGTCCCAAGCTGAAGTAAGGGTCAAGGACTATATATCCCCCATCAACCAGTCATTGGATGCAGATGTCTCTGGGAAGTGAACAGGACCTTGCAGGGCTTTCTTTCCCCAGTGGGTGTGGCAATGAGCATTTCCATCTGGCAGTGAGCAGTGGCATCTGGGTGGCACCACACAGGCATACTCCAGCCTGCTGTGTTGTTCTCCATTTGATTTTTGTTTGTTCATTCTCTGACCCTCCCTCCTCCAAAAAGAATGTAAGTTCCACGTGGACCAAGACTGTCTGTTTTGTTCGCTGCCTAGAATAATATAGTGCCTAGCTCAGAGTAAGTGCAGTTTGTTGAAGGAACAGCAGCTAATGTTAAAAAAAAAATAAAAAATAAAAAATAACTTACCAGGTGCTTATTAGGTGTCAGGCCCCGAGCTAAATGCTTCGCATGAAGTATCACATTTAATCCACATAGCAACTCAAGAGGAGGGTACGGATACCCTTGTTCTGCACGGTTAGGAAACAAAGCTTAAAGAAACCAGGTAATGTGTTCAACGGCTCACTGAGAGTGGGTGGCACAGGCCTGATTTCAAGCGTTCTGAAGGCTGGCCCTTTGCTTCCAGAGCCTCCCTTTTGCTCACTGAATGACATCCCTCAGAGGTGATCAAAGAGCATAGACTTTAGAGCCCGCATGGCTGTTGGGAGTTAAGGAGGGCTGAGGGCCAAAGGAGGCTCTTCGGGACTAGCCATTGGTACCACTTGGGATAGTCTGGGAAGTTGCAACAGGGCATGCACTTGAGACTCAGAGACTGGTGGGACTAACATCTCATCCCATGGCTTTCCAAATCACCCACATGCTGACACCTCCCAAATTCACATCCCCACTCAGGCATCTCCCCAAGATCGAAACCTCATGCTTTACCAGATGCCCCACAGTCTCAGGCTTGATGGAAACAAAGCTCATCAAACCACTCTCCCACTCATCTTCATCTCACCACCATCCATGCAGCTGCTCAACCCCCAAACCTAGGGGTCACCTTTCATTCCTCTCTTCCTCTCAACCCCTACATTCCTCAGTACACCTAACCACTCTGCCTCCAATGTAAATTCCAAGTCAGGCCACTGCACTCCATTTCTGCAGGCAACACCCTAGCTAACCAAAACTGTCTTTCACCTGGTCCACTGCAAGACACTCTTGACTAGTCTTCCTGATGCTTTTCTATCCATGACTCCTGAACACCATCCTGGCTAGAGCTTTGAAGAGTCTGAGATTTTATCTAACTTGCAAGCCAACAAATTAGCTTGCTACAGTTCCACGGATGTTTGCAAAAGATGCAAGACTCCTGGATCAGTGACAAAAGACGTTATTACTCACAGCAGAAGATGGGCTGGAGTGTCAGTGTGTTTACCTCGATTTCCGGAGCCCCAATTCCCACAGGGTGACAGGGAAGGGGCTGGATGGATTCTGCACGTGCAGGAGTTGTGTTTTAAGAGAGGAGCACTAAGCTGGGGGGCCTACTATTTTATAGCAAGCAGTAAATGAGCCTGCTCTTCGTCCTGGAGGGAGACGTGACCTCATTCTTCAGGCTTGCTTGCTGCAAATGCAATCCTGAGAAGTGTCCAGGCAAAGAGTGGTCAGAGTTGTGTATTCCAGGCATGCCCAGTGGGATATGAGGGAACATGAGAGATGGGGGAGGAGTGTCTCTCAACGTATCTTCCACCTGACAGCTAGAGTCATATTTTCCAAACATAAACCAGATCTGGAGTGGCCCTGCTTAAACCTCTCCAATGAATGCCCATCAACCCAGAACAAAATTCAAACTACTTCACAGGACCCTCAAGTCCCAGTGTGAGCTGGCCCCTGCCTGCCCCTCTGATCTCACCTCGTAATCCTATTACCCTCACTGACTTTGTTCCAGCCACACTGGCCTCCTCATCACTCCCATCTTGTAGCCTTTACACTTTTTCTTCCTCATCTCTTCCTTTGGTTGCTCCTTTTCACCTTCCAATGACACTTTTTAAGAAAGCCATTCCTGATCTTCTAGTTAATGTTGTCTCCCACTCAACCATTATCTCATCACCGTGTCTTATTCTTTTCAATGCTGTCATACTCCAAAATGGGCTTTCCTTGTCATTGTGTTTCCTCCCACTTGTCCTGTCCTCTGCTTTACCCTCAGGACCTAGACCAGACCCTAAACCAAACTAAACCAAACACACTGCTGTCAAGTCAGATCCAACTCATAGCAACTCTTCCTGGGGTTTAGGAAGTAGATTGCCCAGCCTTCCTGCCAAGGAATGACTGGTCGGTTTGAACCACCAGCCTTCTGGTTAGCAGTCAAATGCCTTAGGCACTAAGCCACCAGAGCTCCTAGAACAAACCTTAGGTGCTAAATAAATATTTGGAGAATATATGAACACAAGATAGGGACCCTCTTCAGCTCAGGAGGCAGAGAGCTCTGGCAGTGCCCATAGGGGTGGGAATGACAATCAAAGAGCTTCTAAATACTTTGAAATGTAAAACCCAACTTGACTCAGGCTTAATACCAGGGTGCAAGTGATGTGTGACTCAATGTTGTGTTTCAAACACGAGGCTCCTCTTTGTAGCGGCTCTGAGAACATCAGTGGAGACACCAGGGCATGATCTCAGGGGAAGCCTAGGGCTGAGTGATGGAAAGTCTTCATTTTAAAAAAGTAAAAGTGGTGGACACATATATACACATATGCATATATGTAGGATTTGCTGTAAAAAAAACCTAACTATACAGTCATAATGATTTATCCATCTCTCTCATGGAATGGTTAGGAGTTGAGTGCTTAAGCTTTGCACTCAGACCAACCTGGGTTTGCATCCTGGCTCTGCCTGCCTCCTCCTCCTCCTTAGTCTGGGTAATGGGAGGGGTGCTTTTAGCTGGCAGCACTGTCTGGGGAGGTGAGGAAGGGATGGGTTGCTTTGAGATATAGAGTTTGCAAGGAGGGTGGATCTCTCTGAGGGTGTTGCCCAGGAGGTAGTTTCAAGTTCAGGGCTTGGCCAACAAGTAGGCAACTAGGCTTGTGGCCATGGCAGCTTAGCTCACGAAGATGGCGACATGCCCAAGAGAGGATTCTTAGAGAAGAGTGGCTCGATCCCTGAGCTCTCAGCTGAGGGGTGGTGGAAGGTAAGCCAGCGCCACAGAAGAGGGCCGAGAGGAGCATACGAAGAGAGGGTGTCATGACTGAGGAGCTGCAGGACAAAAGGCTGGTCACTGGGAGAGGGTGCTCGGCAGTGTCTGGTGCTGCAGACACGTCAGGAGGATGAGGCTGCTCTTCTCTGAGGAACACGGGTGAGTACGCTACCCTCTCCGAGACTTCAGAAATGGTACCTATTAGAAGTAGTGATAGTAACGGCAGGAGGACTACTTAGTCTGCGGACAAGGACCCCCTTCCCCAGGCCTGATTCGGCAGGTAAGCCTCTTTTCATGCTATTGTTTCTGCCCTTTTCTACCACTAGATGAGGCCTGAGAATTGGCTACAAAAACGGGGACTGGGTTTCCGTTAGGCTGTTGGGTCAAGTGGGTTGAGGCTGTTGGTAGTGAGATTCATATCAGGAAAAGAAGTCACAGCTCTTTCTTAGGTGCCAGTGATATATGAGGGTAGGACAAGTAGCCCTGGTGTTTGTCTATTTACCCAACGTGAGCTGATTACCTATTGGGGTCTAGGCTTGAGACAGGATCTCATTATGAAGCTCAGTGAACCCAGTGGCATTGCACTGGGAGAAAGAGCTGGCCCATCCTGTACTCAGTCAGTGGCTATCTTACTTTCATATCAAAAATAAACCAAACCGTTTGTTGTAGATTTAATTCTGACTCATATAAACCCTATAGGACAGACTGGAACTGCCGCCATAGGGTTTCCAAGGTTCTAATCTTTGCAGGATCAGACTACCACATCCTTATCCTACAGAGCAGCTGAGGGGTTTGAACCACTGGCCTTTTGATTAGCAGCCGAGTGTTTTAACCACTATGCAATCAGGGCTTCTTTTTCTTACCTAGTGCTACTTGGAATCTACTTTTCACTTGGGGGTGGCTCTATATTAAGGTCTGGACCTGAGGTAGGTGGGCCTGATGCTAGGAGACTGCTTATGTACGTTAAGACTGTGGCCCAAGGTAGACAGGCCCAGGACTTGGGGCTGCTGTTCGCTTGGGGAGTGGCTCTATTTTAAGGCCAGGGCCTGAGGTAGGTTTGGGGGTTGCTTTTTGCTTGTAGGTGGCTTGTTAATGCTAGGCCCAAGGTATGTGGGCCCTGGGCTTGGGGCTGCTTTCACTTGGGGTGGCTCTATTTTAAAGCTGTTGCTTGAGGTAGGCGAGCATAGAGGGGTTAAGAACAACTAAAGGAGATGAACTTGTCTGTCAGTTTGTCATCCTGTGGTGGCTTATATATTGCTGTGATGCTGGAGGCTATGCCACTCATGCTGCAAAATGCCAGCATCATTACCCATGGTGGGCAGATTTCAGCAGAGCTTCCAGGCTAAGACAGACTCAGAAAAATAAAGAGGCCATCCACTTCTAAAACTATTGGCCAGTGAAAACCTTATGAATAGCAGTGAAACACTGTCTGATGTATTACTGGAAAACTTTATGAACAGCCCTGAAACATTGTCCAATACAGTGCTGGAAGATGAGCCCCTCAAGTTGGAAGACACTCAAAATTTGACTAGGGAAGAGCTGACTCCTCAGAGTACAGATGACCTTAACGATATGGATAGAGTAAAGCATACGGGACCTCCATTAGCTGATGTGGCATGACTCAAAACGAGTAGAAACAGATGCAAACATCATTTAATAATTGCAATGTGGAAAGTATTAAAGAAAAAAAAAAAACCTAGGAAAATTGGAAGTTGTCAAAAATGAAATGGAATACATAAACATTGATATCCTAGGCATTAGTGAGCTGAAATGGACTGGTTTTGGCCATTTTGAATCAGACAACCATATGATCTACTATGTCGGGAATGACAAATTGAAGAGGAATGGTGTGGCCTTCATTGTCACAAAGACTATTAAAAGATCTATCCTGAAGACAGATATGTCAGTGATAGGATAATATCCATATGCCTACAAGGAAGACCAGTTAATACTACTATTACTCAAATTTATGCACCAACTGCCAAAGCTAAAGATGAGGAAATTGAAAATATCTACCAATTTCTGCAGTCTGAAATTGACCAAACATGCAAGCAATTAAAATGTGTTGGTTATCACTGGTGACTGGAATGCAAAAGTTGGAAAAAAGGAAGAATCACCAGTAGTTGGAAAATTTGGCCTTGGTGATAGAAATAACACTGGAGATCGCATGACAGAATTTTGCAAAACCAACGATTTATTCATTGCAAATACCTTTTTTCAACAACATAAGCAACACCAGCTGGAATACATGGGAATCAAGATTGACCAAATCTGTGGCTAGAAGCAAAAGAGAAGTTCAATATTGTCAGCCAAAAAAAGGCCAGGAGCTGATTGTGGAACAGACCATCAGTGGCTCATATGCACGTTCAAGTTGAATTGAAACAAGTCCAATTGAAACAGGTCCACAAGAGCCAAAATATGACCTTGATAATATCCCTCCAGAATTTAGAGACCATTTAAAGAATAGATTTGATGCATTAAAGACCAATGACTGAAAACCAGAGGAATTGTGGGATGACATCAACAACATCATCTGGGAGTCCGGTAAGATGGAGGAATATGCAGAAAAACTGCACAGACCCTCTTCAACAAAGAAAGGGGAACGAATTAACACAGATACAGAAGATAATCCTGGACCTCGGAGCCTTGAAGGGAAGGATATAGAAGTGGACTAAACTCCAACTAGCAGAAGAATTTGCATGAAAACACTAAAAAAAGAGAGACATACAGAGCTGCAGTCTGGCAGCAATCCTGACAGCACAGACAACTTGGATATCACTGAGTAGTGGTAGGACCTAAGAATTAACCTAAAAATCAGCCCTGCTAGCCAGGGACTGCACGGAGGACAGCTCTGGTGGATGGTGAATAAAAGGGGAAGCAGAGAAGAGGAAGGTGGGCTGAGTGTGGATTTTTGCCTACCCAGAGGGTGCAGCCATTTTGAATGTTTAAAAGCAGTTTGACCATTTTGGATATTTAAAGCAACAGTGTTCTTCCAGATTCCAGCGACTTAAGAATAGACTCCACTTGCTGGGAACCTCAAGGACATTCCGGACACAGACAACTGGAAAGCTTCATTTACAGAGTGAGAACCACCACTTCCTTCTCCACCAATGGGACAATAATAAATAAGCACCAAGAATAGCCTGACTCACCCATGGGTGCTCTTCACAAACAGTTAACAGAGATCTAAATACAACAATGCCATGATGTCTCGGAGACAACAGACCATCACAATCCACACAATATAAAGTGGTAGAAATAAGAAAATAATATGGAACACAAAAACCAGGGACACCATGAAAAAACACATAACAAAATGACAGCAACCAATTCATAATTATCAATATTTCACTGAATGTTAATGGATTAAATGCACCACTCAAGAGATGGAGAGTTGGAGATTGGATAAGAAAACAAAACCCATCAATATGCTGTCTACAAGAGACACACCTTAGAGACAAAGACAAAAATAGACTAAAAATCAAATACTGGAAAAAGGTATATCAAGCAAATGGCAACTGCAAAAAAGCAGGAGTGGCAATATTAATTTCTGATCAAAGTGACTTTAAGACAAAAACCATCATATGAGACAAGGAAGGACATTAGATAATGATTAAAGGATCAATTGAACAAGAAGATATAACCATAATAAATATTTGTGGACCCAAAGAAAGGCCCCAGAATACATAAATCAGACTTTAAATGAGTTGAAAAGGCAAATAGATGACTCCACAGTCATAGTGGGAGACTTTAATATACCACTTTCAATGAAATATAGAACAACTGGAAAGAAACTCAGCAAAGATGCAGAAGAACTAAACAATGCAATCCACCAACTCAACTTGACCTTATAGACAAGTACAGAGCATTTCACCCAACAACAGTGCAATATACATTCTTTACCAGTGCACATGGAATATTTTCCATGACAGACCATATGTTAGGCCATAAAGCAATGAATTTAAAAACATTGAAATACTGCAAAGCAACTTCTCAGATCATAATACTATCAAATTAGAAATCAACAGAAAAAGAGTAAAAAAACAGAAACTGAACAACACCTTAAAGACTGGTTAAAAGAAGAAATAAAAATTGAAATTCAAGAATTCCTTGAATCAAACGAGAATGAAAACACAACATACCAAAATCTTTGGGACACAGCAAAAGCAGTGATCAGAGGCCAATTTATAGTAATAAATGCACACATCAAAAAAGAAGAAAGAGCCAAAATCAACACTTTAAACCAACTTCTCCAACCATTAGTAAAAGA
>NW_006921714.1:7324920-7326573 GCF_000298275.1 Orycteropus afer afer | reverse complement strand
GGGGATCTATGTAGAAGATCCTTGATAGGGAGGGAGAACAATGTGGACAAAACTCAAAATCATTTGGAAAACAAAAAATAGGGGACCAATTTGCTGGTCTGATAGAGCCTGGTGGAACCACTGAGACTATGGCCCCTAGCTGCCCTTTAGGTCTGGAATTGAACCCACTTGTGTGGCTCCTAGCCAAACAAAAGATAGGCATATGAGTTGAACATTTACTTGAGGTAGATACATTCCTTTGAGAGAATAATCATGGGAGAAAGAAGGGCTGTTTATGCACAAAGAGACAGCTCAGGGGGCAGGAGTGCATGGAGGGATGGATAGAGGGAAGAGGTCACTATCAGGAGGAAGTGGGATGGGAGTTGCTGCATTGGAGTAAATTGTAGTCCATGTTATTAGACAAAGTGTATGTGAACTGCTGTATGAAAAGTGAATTTGCTCTGTAAATTTTCACCCAAATCACAATTAAAAAAAGAAAATCATCCATGAAGAAAGCAAGAGATTATTAAGAAGAAAAGACCACAATCAAAATGGATGTCAGAAGAGACTCTGAAACTTGCCCTAAGTGAAGAGTAGCTAAAGCAAATGGAAGAAATGACAAGATAAAAGAGCTGAGCAGAAGATTTCAAAGAGCAGCTCAAACAGACAAAGCCAATTACTATAATGAAGTGTGCAAAGATCTGGCATTAGAAAACCAAAATGGAAGAGCCTGCTTAGTATTTCTCAAGCTGAAAGAAATGAGGAAAAAATTTAAGCCTTGAGTTGCAATATTGAAAGTAGAATCTTTCAATGGGCAAAATCTTTCTATGGGCAAAATATTTAATGATGCAGGAAGCATCAAAAGAAGATGGAAATAATACAGAGAGTCACTGTACCAAAAAGACTGGGTCCATGTTCATCCATTTCAGGAGGTAGCATATGATCAAGAACCAATGGTACTGAAGGAAGAATCTGAAGATGCACTGATGGAACTGGCAAAGAACAAGGCTGAAGGAACTACAGAATACCCATTGAGATGTTTCAACAAATGGATGTTGCACTGGAGGCACTCACTGGACTATGCCAAGAAATTTAGAAGACAGCTATCTGGCCAACTGACTGGTAGAGATCCATATTTGTACCCATTTCAAAGAAAGGTGATCCCACAGAATGTGAAATTATCAAAGATTATCATTAATATTACATGCAAGTAAAATCTTAGTGAAGATAATTCAAAAACGGTTACAGCAGTATACTGACAGAGAACTTCCAAAAATGCAAGCAAGTTTCAGAAGAGGATATGGAACGAGGGATATCATTGCTGATATTAGATGGATCTTAGCTGAAAGCAAAAAATACAAGAAAGATGTTTACTTATGTTTTATTGACTATGCAAAAGCATTTGATTGTGTGAATCATAACAAATTGCAGATAACATTGAGAAGAATGGGAATTCCAGAACACTAGATTGTACTCATGAGCAACTTGTACATTGATCGTGAGGCTCTCATTCAAACAGAACAAGAGGATACTACATGGTTCAAGAAGGGAGTGCATCAAGGTTGTATCCTTTCACCATACTTATTCAATTTGTATGCTGGGCAAATAATCTGAGAAGCTGAATTATATGAAGATGAACATGGCATCAGGATTGGAGGAAGACTAACAACCTGC
>NW_006921714.1:7311128-7324450 GCF_000298275.1 Orycteropus afer afer | reverse complement strand
ATGCATGTGAGAGCTGGACAATGAATAAGGAAGACTGAAGAAGAGTTGATGCTTTTGAGTTGTGGTGTTGGAGAAGAATGTTAAGAGTACCATGGTCTGTCTGCTAAAAGGACTAACAAATCTGTCCTGGCGGAAGTGCAGCCAGAATCCTTCTTGGAAGTGAGAATGGCCAGACTTCATCTCACCTAATTTGGTCATATTGTCAAAAAGATCTATTCCCTGGAGAAGAGTCAGTGAAAAAGGGGAAGGCCCTCAACGAGATGGATAGACACAGTGACTGCAATAATGGGCTCAGGTATAGCAAGTATTGTGAGGCTGACATAAGATTGGGCAGTGTTTCCTTCCACTATACGTAGGGTGGCTATGAGGTGGAGATGACTCAACAGCATCTAACAACAACAACAACAACAACAGTGCTACTATAACAGAAATACCACACATGAGTGGTTGCAAAGAACAGAAGTTTATTTTCTCACAGTTTTGGAAGTTAAAAGTCCAAATTAGGGTCTTGGCCATGTCAATTCCTCATGAGGGTCTCTTAGTTTCTGGTGTCCACCAGTGATGTTTGGTGTTCCTTAGCATCTGTCCTTCCCCTGTGCATATATTTCTGTGTGTACTCAGGGCTTTTTGCAACTCAGTTGTTGTTAGGTGCCGTCAAGTCATTTCCAACTCATAGTGACCCCACGCACAGCAGAATGAAACACTGCCCAATCCCGCACCAGCTGCATGATCCTTGAGCCCATTGTCACAACCACCATGTCAAACCATCTCATCGAAGGCCTTCCCCTCTTTTGTCGACCCTCCACCTTACCAAGCATGATATCCTTCTCCAGGGAATGGTCCCGTCTGACAACATGACCAAAGTAGGTGAGACGAAGTCTGGCCACCCTCGCTTCCAAGGAGCATTTCGGCTGCACTTCCTCCAGGACAGATCTGTTAGTTCTTTTAGCAGTCCGTGGTACCTTCAGCATTCTTCGCCAGCACCACAACTCAAAAGCATCAACTTGTTGTTGATCTAACCAACTCAGAGTTGGTTAGATTTAGGATCCATGGTGTGACCTCTTAACATAACAAAGGGAAAGCTCCATTTCCAGGCAAGGTCATATTTATAGATACAGGGGTTAGAATTTCAACACGTAATTTGAGGGGATAAACTCAAGTCATTGGAAGGGCCTAGGGCACCAAAGGGCACCAATGGAAGTGAGATGCCATATTCTTCTTCTTATAGTCCAGCTTCTCAGATTATTTGCTCATCATAAAGATTGAATAATATGGTAAAAGCTTACAACCTTGACTCACACATTTCTTGATTGTAAACCATGCAATATTCCCTTATTCTGTTTGAACAACGGCCTCTTTGCCTATGTACAGGTTCCTCATAAACCCAAGTAAGTGTTCTGGAATTCCCATTCTTTAGAATGTTATCTATAATTTGTTATGATCCACACAGTCAAGTACCTTTGCATAGTCAATAAAACACAGATAAACACCTTTATTGTATTCTCGTCTCTCAGTCAAGATGCATCTGACATCAGCAATGATATTCCTCATTCCACGTCCTCTTCTGAGTCTGGTTTAATTTCTGGCAATTCCCTGTCAATATACTGCTGCAACCATTTTTGAATGATCTTCAGCACACTTTTATTTGTGTATGATTTTAATAATTCATAAGATTTTCAGGGGCCAATTTTTTCAGAAGTGGATGGCCTCATCCTTCTTCCCAGTCTGTCTTAGTCTGGAAGCTCCACTGAAACCTGTCCAACATGGGTGACCCTGCTGACATTTAAAATACGGAGGCATACCTCCCAGCCTCACAGCAATACACAAGCCACCGCAGTACAACAAACTGACAAGACAAGTGGTGGGCCAATAAGCAACCTCATGATAACTGGAGTAAAACTGAAGATTGAAGTTGTCAAAAATTTCATTTTACTTGGATCTACAATCAACACCCATGGAAACAGCAGTCAAGAAACCAGACAGAGTATTGCACTGGGCAAATCTGCTGCAAAAGACCTTTATAAAGTGTTAAGAAGCAATGATGTCACTTTGAAGACTAAGGTGCGCCCAACCCAAGCCACGGTATTTTCAATCACCTCATATGCATATGAAAGCTGGACAATAAAGAAGGAAGACTGAAAAAGAGTTGATGCCTTTGAATTGTGGTGTTGGCGAAGAATACTGAAAATGGTATGGACTGCCAGAAGAACAAACAAATCTGTCCTGGAAGAAGTACAGCCAGAATGCTCCTTGGAAGTGAGAATAGCCAAATTTCAGCTCACCTACCTTGGTCATGTTGTCAGAAGGGACCATTCCCTGGAGAAAGGATACCTTGCTTGTAGAGTGGAGGGTCAGTGAAAAAAGGGAAGACCCTCAACAAGATGGATTAACACACTGGCTGTAACAATGGGCTCAAGCATAGCAAAGTTTGTGAGGATGGTGCAGAACTAGGCAATTTCTTTCTGTTGTACATGGGGTCAATATGAGTCGGAATTGACTCAATGGCACCTAATAACATGATATTATTTGATAGTTTCCACGTTCTGTTGAATCGCCTTTCTTTGGAGTGGGCATGAATGTGGATCTCTTCCAGTCAGTTGGCCAGGTAGCTTTCCAAACAATTAGCTGTTGAAAACCCTATGGAGCACAGTTCTACTCTAGCAGACATGGGGTTGCTATGAGTTGAAATCAACCAGGGGCAATTGGTTTGGGCTTTACTGGAAATGAAGGCTTCCCTAGCACCCCCAGATTTCTGCACTGCTCTGTGCATCTTAATTGAATAGACAAGTCTCTAGCTGCCCTCAGGACTTATGTGACCCCTGCTGATGTCTGCAATAGCCCCATGGCCTGGGCCACTGTCCCGTTGTTCCTGAGCAGAAGCCAAGGGTGTTGGGAATCTATTTCCAGGCTCTCAGATTAGGTGATGACAGCTCTGGCTTTAGCCAATTAAATGCCATTTTCATTCACATATATCAGGTCCAGAAATTGAGGTACTTGTTTTAAGTGGATGCCCTCCTTGATTTTCTGTCTCCTACACACTCACATTTTAAGCACTGCTCCAAGGTCATGAGCTGAACAGGTAGGCCATCTCTGTCCATGCTAGAAGCTTGGGGTCCAGGGATAGAACCTGACTCTGCTTGCTCAGAGTCTAATGGGGGAGACAAAGATCTGTGATTCTTTCACCCACATTATTGATCCTCCCCTTCATGCAGGGAGCAGTGGATGCTTAGTGGTAGAATTCTCACCTGCTAACCAGAAAGCTGGCAGTTCAAACCCACCAGCCACTCCCCGGAAGGAAGGTTGGTCAATCTACTTCTGTAGTGATACCGCCTCGGAAACCCAAGGAGGGACCACTATGAGTTGGGTCCAACTCAACAGCACATAACAACTACATTCTGGAGACCTGGTTCAATTCCTGGCTAATGGACCTCATGACCAGTCACCATCTGTCTACTCACGGAGCTTTGCTTGTTGCTGTTACACTGAACAGATTTCAGAAGAGCTTCCAGACTAAGAGACACTGGGAGGAAAGGCCTGGTGTCAACATGACTAGTGTTTGCATCATTTCCATCTTTGTCCTCTCTTCACATGGCCTTTTTTCTTCTGTCTCCTCCTCTTCTGTCTCTCACAGGACACTCACCATTCAATCTAGGGTCCACTGGAACATTGAGGATGATCTCATTTTGAGATCCTTAACTTAGGTTTGGAGAGACACTTTTACCGAACAATGCCACAGTCCACAAGTCCCGGGGGCTGGGATGTGGAGGCATTTTTCAATCCTTCACAGATGGGGAGGGTAGATGGTGGAGTCTTCTCTCCACAGAGTTCCTAGCCCCATGCCTGACGTTTACAGAATGAAGCTTGCAGCAAAGTGCAAGCAAAAAGGAGTGAGTGGGGCCGCTACCCTGGCCTTCAGAGTGACCTGAGGTGAGTCACTCTGTTGCCTTGGTCTCAAGTTTCCCCTTGTGCAATAGGTTGAATTATGTCACCCAAAAACATATGTAGAAATTCTGACTCCTATACCTATAAAGGTGACCCTGTTTGGAAATAAGGGGTTTACTTTTGTGATGTTAATGAGGTCACACTGAACTGGGATGGGTCTTAAACCTAATCCCTTATGAGTGGTATCTTCTGAAAAGGGAAGACAGGGATGTAGAGACACATCCACACAGGACAAGAGGCCATGTGAAGATAAGAACCATCTACAAGTCAAGAATTGTCAAGGAACACCCAGGGCTACCCTTAGAGAGAGACCCTCCCCCGGAGTCGATGCCCTGATTGGGTCTTCTAGGCTCCAGAAGTATGAGACAATGCGTTTCTGTTCTTTCAAGACACATCTGTGGTATTTTTTTATGGTAGCACTAGGTCACCAAGACAGGAGGGAAGTTGGATGCCATTGGGCAGCATCCTAAAACTTAGGCCCGAGTGTCCTTCCACTGGCAAGGTCAGTAGTCTCAAGGGATGGGGGAACAAGTGCCCAGAGAACCTGACTCTTTCCCTGGCCAGGCCCTGGGTCACCTCAGTGCCAGGAAAGGCTGCCCCTGGTGAGAATCTGGAAAGAAGGAATGAGTGAGTGTGGAGCCCAGGCCCTATTAATTTTGCCAACAACACTCATGAGGCTAATTATTACTGTCATTTACAGATGAGCAAACTGAATGACGCTCAGAGAGATCTAGACATACCCAACCAAAAAAATACCCAAACCCACTGCCATTGAGTTGCTTCCGACTCATAGCGACCCCTCCTTGGGTTTCTAAGGCGGTATCTCTATGGAAGTAGATTGCCCAGTCTTCCTTGTGAGGAGTGGCTGGTGGGTTTGAACCACTAGCCTTCTGGTTAGTAGTCAAATGCCTTAAGCACTATTCCATTGTCATAACCAGAGCCACTCAACTAATGTTTGTTTGTCTGCCTCCCCGAAGCATTTGGCTGCTAACTAAAAGGTCAGTGGTTCAAACCCACCAGCTGCTCCACAGAAGAAAGATGAGGCAGTCTGCTTCCGTAACAACCTTGGAAACCCAATGGGGTTGCTGAGTCTGAATTGGCCCAGTGGCAGGGAGTTTATATACACATACCTTCTGCCACAAGGATGATGGTGCGAGGCAGGCATTTTTAGCTACCTTTATGCCAGGCACTGTGATACTGCCTCAGAAACCCAAGGAGGGGTCGCTATGAGTCAGGTCCGACTCGACGGCACATAACAACAACAACAATGCCAGGCACTGTGCTAAGTGTTTTATTTAGCTGGGTGATCTCATTCATCCTCATACCACTCTGCGAGGTGGGGACTATTGGGACGATCCCATTTTACAAAGGAAGAACTTAACTGCATCTTTGGCAGCTTACGTGACTTCTACAAGACCATCGGGCTGGCTGTTGAACCAAGGAATATCCTGATGCCATATCTTGGTGCTTAAACTATCTATCTGCCTCCCTCTAGGCTGTTCTTCTTGAAATATGGGGGGTGAAGGTGAGGAAGGCCCACCAAAGGGAACACCACCACCTGGCCCCTCTCTGCCCTGCCCCCTGGGAAGTACCCATTAAAGCAAACATCCATGCCAGGCCAGTGCAGGCTCAGGGACACAGAGGGTCCAGAGAAGCAGAAGTGGGCGACACACTGGTGGAGGCTGAGACCAAGTACGAGCCATGCTACGTCCATCACTGGCTTTGATATAAGGCTGCAATCAAACACAGGTAACCTTCTCAAGTATGTACATTTATCACAGAATTAGTCAATATAAAGTTATTTAATCTATCTGAGCAAACTTTCCAGTTTATACACATCTCTCTTTCTCCCATCCCATATTCTTTTGGGATAGGGTCAGGAGGCCCCAGGACCTTCACAGAACTGCTAAGTGGTCTCAGTCATGGCCCACTCATTGACTTATGGGTATGGATATAGCACTGTAGATTAGATCCTGGTGAAGGATCCAGAGACTTTGGCCAGGAGCTCACCTTCCAGAATCAGGAGAGCGGAGGGACGGCACATATACATACCCTATAAGTCTTGAGTCTTTATACTGAGTGAACCCCAATACATTGGTTCACAGTCTGATTGGTGCCCATGTTGACTCTCCCTCTCACCCATTGGGTTGTGGTTTGACATATATGCAAATTGGGAAACCCTTAATATGGTGATCTTGATAATATGTGTATGTGGGGGGCGGTAGTCTCTGGGTGGTGCAGAGGTCAGTACACTCAGATGCTAACCCAAAGGCAGCGGTGGTGGGGTTTAGAGGGTGGGAGTCATATTAACTAGAGGGGTTCATTTAAAAAGACAAAATACCTTTACACTGTTGTGAACCACTGGTTCAGGAGATTCCACTGAAACCCAAGAGACTTTGAGTTCCATAACTGTCTGACCTCCTCGAGTCCTAGGATGCTACCAGTTGCCATGGAGTCAAGTGTGTCTCATGGCAACCCATATGTGTGGAGTAGAACTGTGCTCCACAGGGCTTTCAATGGCTGATTTTTCAGAAGTAGACCTACTCAGAAGGGCTTCCTTCTGAGACCTTCTGGTGGACTTGAATTGCCAAGCTCTCCGTCAACAGCTGAGTGCATTAACTCTTTGCTCCACAAAGAGACTCACTGCCGTAGAGTCGGATTTGACTCATATTGACCCCTCCCTGGGTTTCTGGGGTGGTATCACTACGGAAGTAGATTGCCCAAACTTCTTTCCAAGGAGTGGCTAGTGGGTTTGAACCACTAGCCTTCTGGTTAGCAGATGCCTTAGACACTATGCCACCAGCTACATGCACTTAAATATACAAACTAACTGTTGGTGCAAGAGACTAGGTAAATCGCCCAACACTGGTATATGCAAATTCTCTGCCTGCCCCCCAGAAGTTCACATTTATTAGGGGAGAATTTTAGGGGCAAATATGCCAGGTAGAGGACTTAGAGCTATAGATAATGGGGTCCATTCTCCTCTTTGCAGTGGGGGAACCAAGGTCCAGAGAAAACACATTACATCTTCCAGGTCCCAGCCTCAGCCAAAGGGTGGAATCAGGACTCAATGCCAGGGTTACTAACACCACAGATGGCCTCCAAAGGCCATCTATTAGAACTAAAGGCATGTCCCCAGGACTGCCCAGACCCTGGGCCCCACCTGCAGCCCTGCACATCCTGGTCTGAGGGGCCACTGAGGACACTCTATCCATGCCCCTTTACCTCTACTTTTCTCAGTCCTCACTCCTTCCCACTGCCCGTCCAACCCAGTCACCAAAGAAGACAAGCCCTGTTGGTTAATCTCCACCTCTCCACCTCTTCAAAAAAAGCAAATTCATAAATGGTCCTTGGCAAGCTGTTTACTACCTGGTTTTAATGACCTGTTTATTAGCTTGAGCCAGCATCTGTTAACACGGCCCCCCCATCATTTTCCCTCATTAACTGTCAATTTGAAGGCCAGTGTTGGCATTGACCATGCCTGGACCTAAATGGCTGCGGACAGTTGGTTTTACGACTGCACCTTGTCTTGGAAATGTGGGGGCCTGTCATCAGAGAGGAGGCTGAGACTGAGGGGTCCGGGCAGCAGGCAGCTTTGGAGGTGGGATGGCTGGCAAAAAGGCCAGGCAGGTGGGGATTTCAGAACTTGAGATGCAAGAAAGTGCGTGTTGCAAAGATGGACTGCCCTTCTTTCAGCCACTGAAAAACACGAGTGTATCTAGAAGGAAGTGTAACTTCAGAGAGGGATCTGGAAACATGGTCTGCCCGTGAGCGCAGAAGGGAAGAGGCTTCTTGGAAACCCACAGGGCACATGTGTCTTCTCCGACCCCCACCATTTGTCCAGGTGCTGCCAGAGCCTCTGTTCTGTGTCCAACTCTTGTCAGGTGTAAAGGAAGGAGTTGCCTCTGAGTCTATCCTGACTCATGGTGACCCCACATATGTCACAATAAAACTGCTCAGTAGAGTTTTCAACGATTGACTTTTGGGAAGCAGATTTCCTGGTCTTTCTTTCAAGGCACCTCTAGGTTGACTCTAACTCCCAACCTTTTGGTTAGCAGCAGAGCTTGGTGAATGTTTGTATCCCTGAGGCACTCCTGCTAAATGTAGGGGAAGAAGAAATGAGTAAGAAATGGGTCCTGTCCCCAAAGGCTCCTCAGCACCAAGGACAGACATAAGCTCAGTTGGGACAAGTCAGTGAGCAGAGGGCAGCCAGGGCTGCTGGGGCCAGAGCAGGACAGGAAAGATTCCTCAGTGGTGCTCATGACAGTCTGGAAGCATGAGACTGTCCTCAGGGCCAAAAGGAGAGAGGGCTTTCAGGCGAGGAGAACTATGGTTGTATAAAAGAGGGCTGGGTGGGGTAGCATGAAGTCTACTTTAAAACAGAGACCCTCTGGTGTAACCACTGAGACTATGGCCCCTAGTTGCCCTTCAGGTCTGGAATTGAACCCACAACTGTGGTTTCCAGCCAAACAAAGTACAGGCATGTGAGTTAAACATTTACCTCAAGTAGACACACGCCCTGGAGAGAACAATCATGGGAGAAGGAAGGGCTGCTTATCCACAGGGAGATAACTCAGGGTGCAGAAGAGTATGAAGGGATGGACACTGGGAGGAGGTAACTATGGGGAGGAAGTGGGAGGGGAGCTGCTGCATTGTAAATTTTGGTCAATGACATGAGACAATGTATATGTGAACTGCTGTATGAAAAGTGAATTTACTCTGTAAATCTTCACCCAAATCCTAAAAAAAAAAAAACCAGAGACCCTTATCATCAAAGTCAGGCTTAACATCCTCCCACGGCAGAGAATAAGGCCCAAACCTTGAGGCATGGAGCTCACAGCCTTCACCTATGTCGAGCTCATCTCTTACCATCTTCTTCCTGTTGCCCGCGTGAGCCCCAGCCACATAGCCACTCATGCCTAGCGCACAACCTTTGTTATTTGGTCCTGTTAGCTGCCAGTATTGACTCCCAGTGATGTCAATCTTATGTGTGTTGTTGTTGTTGTTGTTGTTGTTGTTTGCCGTCGAGTCGGCCCCAACTCATAGGGACCCCTCCTTGGGTTTCTGAGGCAGTATCACTACGGAAGTAGGATTGCCCAACCTTCCTTCCGAGGAGCGGCTGGTGGGTGGAAGTAGATTGCCCAAACTTCTTTCCAAGGAGTGGCTGGTGGGTTTGAACCGCCAGCCTTCTGGTGAGCAGTCAAGTGCCTTAGGCACTATGCTACCAGAGCTCCTTAATCTTATGTGTAAGAGAACTAAATGCTGCCTGGTCTTTGTCATCAGGACAGGCCTCAGCCTGCTCAAGTCTATTGTGCCAATCCTTCTCATGAGGGTCTCCTGACCCTTTCTGGACCTCTATGTACTTTCCCAGACATGATGTCCTCCTCCAGTAATGGATCCCTCCTGAGGATACGTCCAAAGCAAGAAAGTCAGAAGATGTTCTGTTGTGATCTGTCGGGCTTTCCTTGGATAATTTTCGGAAGGTTGTTGGGTCTTTCTTCCTGGACTGTCTCAATCTAGAAGCTCCGCTGAAACCTGTCCACTGGGGGTGGGGGAGGCTGCTGGTCTTTGACATCCTGGTGGCAGAGCTTCCAGCCTCGCAGCAATGCACAAGCCACCAGAGGAAGACAGAGTGACAGACGAGTAGGGGTGCAAAGGTTGAGCAATGCTGTTTCCATGATATCCTTCCCAATCCAAAGAAGTGCTGTCCAGAGAGCTTGCCCAGGAGTTCTGGGTTGGGAGGGCAGGTTGAAGACACTTCCAATTGAGCTCCCTTCACCCCATTCTGTTACAGTAAAGGGATCTTTAACAAAAGACACACCCACAAAGATGGGAAGAACAGGAGAAGAGGGAACAGCACACAAGTGGGAGCCCCAGGACTCTAGCCCAGGGCCGTCCACTTTGCCTGGAGCTCCCCTGCCACCTTGGAGCCCCAGAGCTAGATAGTAAGATTCTTACATGGATTCTGTTTTTGTTTTTTTTTAACACATTCCTGGCTGAAAGGGGCCTATGAGTGGCAAAAGCTCTAACTGGATGATGACAAGTCTGTTCCTGGAACTACCTCCCACACACACAGTGTGTGCCTTGACCAAGGCCTTGTCTGTGATATAGATGGCCCCAGTGCCCTCACCAGCAACAGCACTAACAAGCACTGGGGTAACAGGTCCTTGGGGCCAGCTGCACCTCTAAAGGCTTTACTTGGGTGGTGGTTAAAGCATTTGGCTGCTAAGCAAAAGGTCGGAGGTTCGAACCCACCAGCTGTTCAATGGGAGAAAGATGAGACAGTGTGTTTCTGTAAAGATTTACAGCTTTGGAAACTTGATGGGGCAGTTCCACTCTGTCCTGTAGGGGCGCTGTGGGTCGGAATGGACTCCACGGCAGTGGATGTAGTTTGGGCTTTGCTTCTGTGAAGATTGACAGCCTGGAGACCCTGTGGGCAGTTCCACTCTGTCCTCTAGGGGCGCTGTGGGTCAGAATGGACTCAAGGGCAGTAGGAGGCCTACACAGGAATCTCCTGGGGAGCTTGTTTTGATTCTCCCTGGAGTCAAACCAGAATGAACCCGTTCAAAACCCTGATCCTAACTCATTTAATCCTCACAAATTGTGCCAGGTGCTAGTAAGCTCTCCAGGTATACTTATTTGCTAACATCCAGGCCAAAGTGGGCATTAGACCATCTTACAGAGGAAAAAGCTGAGTCTCAGAGCAGTCCGAGGACTTGCTGAGGCTCTAAAGCTTAGCTGGCAGGCTTTTGGTACAGGGATTGTGTGTATTCCATCCTTCTGATGCTTTCTGCATCATTCATTACCATGATAGGTGGTAGGCTTTGCGAATGCCAACCCAGGGACCATGTTCCCAATCACTGTGGCATGACCATGGGTCCACAGGAAAGGTGAGATTGCCACTTCTCTAAGCGTTACGGCCTCAGGCAGCACAAACGGCCTCTCTCTAGTTTCAGTTTCCTCTTCTATAATTGCAAAGGGCTCTCTCCCATCTGTGACCGCAGTGATCGTTGTGTGTGTTGCAGTGTGTTCTCTTACACTCTCATTGTTGTTGTTGGCGTGTGCCATCCCGCTGATTCTGACTCACAGCAGCCCCATGTGGTCAGGTAGACTGCTCCATAGGGTTTCCTGGGCTGTAATCTTCATGGGAGTAGATTGCCAGCTCTTTCTCCAACCAAGCCACTGGACGGATTCGAACCACCATCCTTTCAGGTGGCAGTCAATCACTTAACCTTTAAGCCACCAGGGGTCCTATGTCCCATTGTTGTTGTTGTGTGATGTCAAGTCAATTTTGACTCAAAATCACTCTATAGAACAGAGTAGAATGGCCTCATAGGGTTTCCAAGGCTGTAATCTCTGTGGGGCAAATCACTAAGACATTTTTCCCTCAGAGCACCTAGTGAGTTGAAACCTCCAACCTTTGGGTGCACAGTGGAAATCTTAACCATTGCCCCACCAGGGCTCGTACATCCCCATTAGGGGTTTAGACTTCAGCATATACATGGGAACTGCTGGTTAAGGGTTGGTGAAATGCAGAAAGGGGAAGAAACACAAATTGGAGGAGAGGACCTGGTACCTCAGCAGGGGAGCTATTTGGGGTCTCCCAAGAAGGAAGGAACCCAAAGTACTTGACTGAGCTCTTATTGCGCGCCAGACTGTAGCCTCTTCCCAAGGATGCAGAATCCAGTGCAGAAGGTGTTGTCACCTTTTACAGGACAGGGGCCTGCCCTAGGTCCCTGCTGGCACCTGCACCACACCCCTTTGTCTGGCTGTCTCAGCTTGCAGGCGAGGGCCGCTGGGCTGGGTGTAGCCCCTCTCCCCCATAGCTCACCTTGGCCTCTCAACTCATCAGCCACTTCCTCTCCTTGCCCTATAGATTCCGAAGCTTTCTCTTTATCTCTGGAGGCCTCCACCTTTCAGTAGGTCCAAGCTATGGAATCAAGATAAGGCCATAGCTGGGAATAGACTCCACCTACCACTGATAAATTCCTGCTTTGTTTTTAAAGTCCCCTGTCATATGTTAATCCCATTTAATCTAGAAGGCAATAACCAAACTAGTATTTTTATTTTCCTACTAACAAAGAGTTTTTGCCTATCTCGCTTAAGACACTCAACAATCCTCTCTTCTTCCCTACTGGGCTCTCTCCTTCCTTCATGCACCTGTGGGCCCTGGGGGACTTGCGGTGGCTTTTCCTACTTCAAAGGAGTCCTCAAAGTAGCACTCAGCCATTCCTTCCAGTAAGAGAATTCTGGTGGAAATAGTTCTCTTTTTTTTTTTTTTCTTTCTCCTCCACAAAACTTACCCATCCACTGCCATCAAAGTGATTTTGACTCAGAATGACCCCTCTTGGGTTTCCAAGGCTGTAAATCTTTATCTAAGTAGACTGTCTCATCTTCCTCCCAAGGAGCTGCTGGTGGGTTTGAACCACCAACGTTCTGGTTAGCAACCAAATGCCTTACCCAATGTACCACCAGAGCTCCTTCCACAAAATTCAGTAAGGTTGCCTTTTCCTTATTGGCTCCTGCGAGTTATTTACCTTCCTTAGATTGTAATCCTTTGTTCCATAGTGTTGCTGCTATCTCATCCTTGTTTGTTTGTTTACTGTGTCCCGAGCACTGCAGTTCTCAGTTTTGCTGTGGTTACATTCTTAATCTTTTCTTCCACGCTTGTGTTTTTGGAGTCTTGCTTAGGAAATACTTCCTTCTTTGGAGATCAGAGAGATATCCTTCTGGGCTTTCTCCTCCAAGTCTGGAAGCTGTGCCTTTCACATTTACATATTTAATTTATCTGGATGTGTTTCCGGGAGGTGAGGCTCCATTTCCTCTATTCCCTTGTGGATAACCAGGGATCCTAGCATATCCTATGGCGTAGTCTCCCTTTCTCAGTGACCTGCAGTGCCACTTTAGTCACCTATCAGGTTACCATACCTGCCTGGATTGGTTTCTGAACTTTTCCTTTGGACTCAGTGGTTAGTTTCTTTGTGCCGACAGCACAAATCCACATAGTACCATAATCCACATAGCTACGGCAAATCTCAACATCTTCTGGACAAATTGCTTGATGTCATGTTTCTTCAGGAATGTCTCAGCTATTCTTGGGCCTTTGTTCTTCCATAGAAATTTTAGAATCAGCTTGTTTAATTCCTTGGAAAATCCAGTTTGGATGTTAGTCGGAACTACATTAAATCTATGGCTTACTTTGGGAATATTTGAGATCTTCAACATACCGAGTCTTCTTAGTCACCAACTGAAAATATTTCCCCATTGACTTATGACTCCTTTAATGTTTTTCTTTAAACTTTATAATTTTCTGCACACAGGTCTTCCACATTTTTTAAAAAATAATTATCCCCAGGTGCCTCATACTTTTTTTTTTTTTT
>NW_006921714.1:7304242-7311028 GCF_000298275.1 Orycteropus afer afer | reverse complement strand
CGGAAGGAAGGTTGGGCAATCCTACTTCCGTAGTGATACTGCCTCGGAAACCCAAGGAGGGGTTGCTATGAGTCGGGCCGACTCGACGGCACATAACAACAACAACATAGATGATATTCTTAGAATTATATTTTCGGACTGCTTGTTGCTGGTATGTGTTGTTGTTGTTGTTGTTAGGTGCCGTTGAGTCAGACCCAACTCATACTGACCCCTCCTTGGGTTCCCAAGGCAATATCACTACGGAAGTAGATTGCCCAACCTTTCTTCTGAGAAGTGGCTGGTGGTATAGAGAAAGGCAATTGACTTTAAATTATTGACATTATAGCTAGCTACTTTGCTGAACTCTCATTAGTCTTAACAATTTGTCTGTAGATTCTTTTAGATTTCTTATGTAAACAATAAGGAAGTCTGGTGGCACAGTGGTCCAAACATACAGCTGCTAACCAAAAGGTCAGAAGTTCTAACTCACCAGGTGCTCAATGGGAGAAAGATGAGGTTGCAGGCTGAGACAGCCCAACACAGGAGTGTAGTGCAGGTGCTAGCGGGGACCTAGCTTCCTTAAAGATTTACAGTCTTGGAAACCCTACAGGTCAGTTCTGCTCTCTCTTATAAGATCACGATGAATCAGAATCCACTCCATGGCAGTGGGATGGATATGGCAACAATCATATCATGTGTGAATAATAACAGCTTTATTTCTTCTTTTCCAATCTTATATCTTTTACTGTTTTTCTTGCTTTATGATGCTGGCTAGGTCATCAAGGGCAATTGCTATTAGGTGCTGTTAAATTGGTGGCCAGTCATAGTGCCCCTATGTACAACAGAATGAAGCACTGCCCAGTCTTGCACCATCCTCAAGACCATTGTTATGTCTGAGCTCATTCTTGCAGCCACCCTGCAGCCATCTTCTTGAGGGTCTTCCTCTATTTCACTGACCCTCTACTTTACCAAGCTGTCCTCCAGGAACTGATCCTTGCTGATAATATGTGGAAAGTACATGAGACAAAGTCTTGCCATCCTTCCTTCTAAGGAACATTAGGCTGTACTTCTTCTAAGTCAGGTTTGTTCATTCTACTGGCAGTCCAGGGAGCTCTGGTGGCATAGTGCCTAAGGCATTTGACTGCTAACCAGAAGGCTGGAGGTTCAAACCCACCAGCCACTCCTCGGAAGGAAGGTTGGGCAATCTATTTCTGTAGTGATACTGCCTCAGAAAACCAAGGAGAGGTTGCTATGAGACAGATCCAACTCTATGGCAATGATTTTGGTTTTGTTTTTTAGTTACTGGAAGTCCATGGCATACTCAATATTCTTCACCAACACCACGATTCAAATGCTTCAATTCTTCTTTGGTCTTCCTTATTCACTGTCCAGTTTTTGCATGCACACGAGGCTATTGAAAAGAGCATGGTTCAGATCAGGTGCATCTTAGTCTTCAGAGTGACATCTTTGCTCTTTAACATATTATAAAGGTCTTTTGCAGCAGATTTGCCCAATGCCATAGGTCATTTGATTTCTTGACTGCTGCTTCCATGCATGTTGATTATGGATCCAAGTAAAATGAAATCTTTGACAATTGCAATCTTTTTTCTGTTTATCATATTGTTGCTTATGGCTCTGGCTGTGAGGATCTTTGTTTTTCTTTATGTTGAAATGTAATGCATACTGAAGATAGTAGTCTTTGATCTTCATCAGTAAGCTTGAAGTCTCTTCACCTTGAGCTAACAAGGTTGTGTCATCTGCTTATCACAATAGCAGTGACATAATGTGCTCATTTTACCTCTAATTTTAATTTGTCTTATCACCATTAAGATGAATGATTCTGATAGGCACTTTTACCTTGGTAAGGAAGTTCTGTTCCATTTCTACTTAATGGTTGTTCCAAATTCTTACTTTTGTACATTTTGGGATGGTGAAAGTAGTGAATAACATTTACAGATTTTTCCAGTATTAAATCACCTTTGCATTTTTGGGATAAACCCAGTTTGGTTCTCATGTATTATCTTATTTATACACTGCCAGATTTAGTTTGCTAATATTTTATTTAGGATTTTTGCATTCATGTTAATGAATTGGATTGACCTGTAATATTTCTTTCTCGTTCATTGAATTGTGGTGTTGGCAAAGAATATTAGCTAAGGGAGACAAACTTGTCTGTCAGTTTGTCATCCTGTGAGGTTTGTACATTGCTGTGAGGCTAGAGGCTGTGCTACTGGTATTTCAAATGCCAGCAGAGTTGCACATAGTGCACAGGTTTCAACACAGCTCACAGTCTAAGACAGACTAGGAAGAAGAAGAAGGCCATCCACTTCTCAAAAATTGGCCAGGGAAAACCTTATGAATAGCAGAGAAACACTGTCTGATACATTACTGTGAAACTTTATGAATAGCTTGGGAACATTGGCTGACACAGTGCAGGAAGACGAGCCCCTAAGGTCAGAAGACACTCAAAATAGGACTGGGAAAGAGCTGCCTCATCAGAATAGAACCAACCTTAATGATATGGATAAAGAAGTCTTTCAGGACCTCCATGTACTGATGTGGTACAACACAAATTGAGGAGAAACAGCTGCAAATATCAATCAATAATCAGAAGATGGAATATATGAAGTATGAATCTAGGAGAAGTTGTCAAAAATGAAATGGAATGCATAAAGATTGATATCCTAGGCATTAGTGAGCTGAAATGGACTAGTTTTGGCCATTTTGAATTAGACAACCATATGATCTACTATACTGGGAATGACAAATTGAAGAGGAATGGCATGGAATTCATCATCACATTTCAAGATCTGTCCTGAAGTACAATGCTATCAGTGATAAGATAATATCCATATGTCTACAAGGAAGACCATTAATACTACCATTATTCAAATTTATGCACCAACCTCCAAAGCCAAAGATGAGGAAATTGAAGATTTATATTAACTTCTGCAGTCTGAAATTGACTGAACATGCCATCAAGATGTGTTGCTTATCACTGGTGATTGGAACGCAAAAGTTGGAAACAAGGAAGAATCACTGGTATTTGGAAATTTGGCCTTGGTGACAGAAATAACATTGGAGATCGCATGATAGAATTCTACAAGACCAAAGACTTATTCATTGCAAATACATTTATTCAATAACACATACAACAGCTATACATGTGGAAGTCATCAGATGGAGTACACAGGAATCAGACTGACTACATCGGTGGCAAGAGGAGATGGAAAAGTTCAATATCTTCAGCCAAAACCAGGCCAGGAGCTGATTGTGGAACAGACCGTCAACTGCTCATATGCAAGTTCAACATGAAGTTGAAGACAATTAAAACAAGTCCATGACAGCCAAAATATGACCTTGAATATATCCATCCTAAATTTAGAGACCATCTAAAGAATAGATCTGATGCACTAAACACCACCAATGACCAAAAACCAGAATTGTGGGATGACATCAAGAACATCATCCATGAAGAAAGCAAGAGGTCATTAAAAAGACAAGAAAGAAAGAAAATACCAAAATGGATGTCAGAAGAGACCCTGAAACTCATCCTTGAGTGAAGAGTAGCTAAAGCATATGGAAGAAATGACAAGATAAAAGAGCTGAACAGAAGATTTCAAAGAGCAGCTTAAGAAGACAAAGCCCATTACTATAATAAAATGTGCAAAGACCTGGAGTTAGAAAACCAAAAGGGAAGAGCATGCTTAGTATTTCCCAAGCTGAAAGAACTGAGGAAAAAATTTAAGCCTTGAGTTGCAGTACTGAAATATTCTATGGGCAAAATATTGAATGATGCAGGAAGCATCAAAAGAAGATGGAAGGAATACACAGAGTCACTGTACCAAAACAAACTGGTTGATTTTCTTCCATTTCAGGAGGTGGCATATGTTCAAGAACCCATGGTAATGAAAGTAGAAGTCCAAGCTGCACTGAAAGAATTGGCAAAGAATCAGGTCCCAGGAATTGACAGAATACCCACTGAGATGTTTTAAAAAACAGATGCCCTGCTGGAGGCACTCACTCGGTTATGCGAAAGGATTTGGAAGACAGCTATTTGGCCAACTAACTGGGAGAGATCCATATTTGTATCCATTCCAAAGAAAGATGATCCCATAGAATGTGGAAATTATCAAATAATATCATTAATATCACATGCAAGTGTAATCTTACTGAAGATAATTCAAAAATGGTTGCAGCAGCATATTGACAGAGAATTTCTAGAAATGCAATTGGATTCAGAAGAGGACATGGAATGAGGGATATCATTGCTGATGTCAGATGGATCTTGGCTCAAAGCAAGAATATGGAAAGATGTTTACTTGTGTTTTATTGAGTATGCAAAAACATTTGATTTTGTGGATCATAACAATTGTGGATAACATTGAGAAGAATGGGAATTCCAGAACACTTAATTGTGCTCATGAGGAACCTGTACATAGACCAGGAGGCTGTCATTCAAACAGAACAAGGGGACCCTGCATGGTTTAAAATTAAGAAGGAGTGTGTCAGGGTTGTATTCTTTCACCATACTTTTTCAATCTGTATGCTGAGCAAATAATCTGAGAAGCTGGACTATATGAAGAACATGATTAGAGGACGAATCATTAACAACCTGCAATACACTGACAATACAACTTTGCTCGCTGAAAGTGAAGATGACTTGAATACTTACTGATGAAGATTAAAGACTACTGTCTGTAGTATGGATTACATATCAATATAAAGAAAACAAAAATTCTCACAACTGGACCTATAAGCAGCATTACAATAAATGGAGAAAAGATTGAAATTTTCAAAGACTTCACATTGCTTGATTCTACAATCGATGCCAATGGAAGCAGCAGTCAGGACATCAGATGATGTATAGCACTCGGAAAATCTGCTGCAAAGGACCTCTTTCAAGTACTGAGGAGCAAAGATGTCTCCTTGAAGACTAAGGTGTGCCTGACACAAGCCATGGTATTTTCAGTTACCTCATATGCCTGTGAGAGCTGGAAAATGAATAAGGAAGACCAAAGAAGAATTGATGCTTTTGAGCTATGATGTTGGCGAAGAATTCTGAAAGTACTGTGGACTGCTAAAAGGACTAGCAGGTCTGTCTCAAGGAAGTGCAGCCAGAATGCTCCTTGGAAGGAATAATGGCCAGACTTTATCTCAATTACTTTGGTCATGTTGTGAGAAGGGACCATTCCCTGGAGAAGAATGTCATGCTTGGTAAGGTGGAGGGTTGATGAAAGAGGGGAAGGCCCTCAACTAGATGGATTGACACAGTGGCAGCAGTGATGGGTTCAAGTATAGCAAGAATCATGGAGCTGGCTCAGGACTGCGTGGTGTTTCATTCTGCTGTGCACAGGGTTGCTAGGAGTTGGAGACAACTCAATGGCATCTAGCAACAACAACAACAACAACAAAGACTATTGGCTATACTACCATGGACAGCTAGAAGAATGAAAAAAACAAATCTGTCTTAAAGGAAATATACCCAGAATGTTCCTTAAAAGCGGGGATGGTCAGACTTGTTTTTCATGCTTTGGTCATGTTGTCAGAAGGGCTCAGTCCCTGGGGAAGGACATCATGCTTGGTAAAGTAGAAAGTCAGCAAAAAAGGGGAAGATCCTCAATAAGATGGGTTGACACAGTGGCTGTGATGATGATGGGCATGACAATGATTGTGAGGATGGAACAAAACCAGGCTGTGTTTCATCCTATTGGATACAAGGTCATTATCAATTGGAACCAACTTGATGGCACCTAAAAACAGCAACACATTCCTTTCTTGTACTACCTCTGCCTGGTTTGGACATCAAAGGAATATTAGCCTTATAGAATGATTGGGCAATAATCATCTTTGTGCTGATCCCTGGAAGATTGGGGGCAAGGTTGGGATGAGGTTGCAAATTGGTAGAACTTCTGGCGGGGGGTGGGGGCAGGGGTGGGGGGGTATCTAGGACTTAATTTTTTTCTGTAGGAAGATAATTAACCTCTTATTCATTCTTTGGATCATTATAGAAAAATTTGAGCTTTTTAATTCTTTCTAAATCAATTTTCAGGTTATAATTTTCTAGGAATTTCACCATGTCATCTAAGAATTCAAATTTTTGCCATAAAGATTTTTTATGATAGTCTACTATTTTTTCATCTTTATTGTAGCTATAATTGCATTCCTAATGTTGTTAAATGTCTGTTTTCCTTTTCTTTATCAGTTTTACTAGAGATTTGCCACTTTGATTATTCTTTTCAAAGAATCAACATTTAGCTTTGCTGCTCTGGTTTTTTGTAACTTTGTTTTCAATTTTGTTTATTTCTATTCTTATCTTTATCAACTCCTTTGTGCTTTCTTGGAGAGTATTCTGCTATTATTTTTCTAACTTAAGTTTAATACCAAGTATATGTATTTTCTGCCTTTCTTTATTCTAATATAACATCTCAGGCTACTGATTTCCCTCAAAGTACCACTTTTCCTTCATAAAAGAAGTTTTAACTTGTAATATTTTTCAGAATCATTCAGTTTCAATTATTTTAAAATTTACATTATTTTTCATTCATGAGTAAGTTAGAAATGTGCTTTTAAATTTTCAAACTAAGCACTTACTAAAATTTATCTTTGTGTTATTTATGTCTACTTTCTTAATTGTGTTGTAATAAAAAAAACTGTAATTTTCATGACATTATTTTTAAAATGATGAAAAATGATTTCTGGTTTAGTAAAGTCTAGAGATTTCAGCCATATTTTCTGACCACAATGCAATGGAGTTAGGAATCAATAACAAAAACAGGTCAGAAATCTTAATACAGATTATAAACT
>NW_006921714.1:7247239-7304022 GCF_000298275.1 Orycteropus afer afer | reverse complement strand
AGTCATGATAGAATCCTCCTTAGAGGTGAGGGTGGTGGCACTGTCTCAGGTACTTTGTACATGCTATCAGGAAGAACCAGTCCTTGAAGAAGGACATCATACTTGGTTAAGTAGCGGCTCAGACATAAAGAGGAAGACCCTCAATGAGATGGATTGACACAGTGGCTGCAGCAAGGGGCTTGAACATAGCATGATCTTAAGGATGGTGCAGGACTGGGCTGTGTACGGTTCTGCTGTACATAGGATTGCTATGAGTAGGGCTAACTCAACAGCACCCAACAACTTCAATTGTAATTAAAATCTTCTATATTTCACTATTTTTTTTTGTCTGCATGACCTATCAGACAATAAAGGTATATTGAAATCTCCCACATTATGATAGACTTGTCAACTTCAAATTTCTCCCCATAATTCTTTTCTGTTTTTGTTTTCTACTTTTGAGGCTTGAGAAAATGGATACAAGTTTACAATAGTCATCTTACTGATGAATTGAACTTCTTAGCATTGTGTATTGAATCTCCTTATCTCTAACATTGCATTTTTATTTAAACTGTATCTTGATATTTGTTATTACTTCTTTTGTGTATCTTTCATTTCCTTTTTATTACAATCTGTGTCTTTAGTTTCATCTATGTTTCTTATAATTAGCACACCCTCTCCTTACTTATCAACATGGTTAGGTTCCAAAGATGAGGTCATTGTGTAATGCAAAACTGGAGGGTGACCACATCAAGTCACAAAATGGAGGATGAATATATCACTATATGATGGCCACATCAGTGAGAATCACGGCCCAGCCAAGGTGACATGTAATCTTAACTCTCACACTCTATGTTGCTCTCACCTTGCACTTCCACATTCATTATTGCCAGATGTATGTCATCAATGCACAACACAATCGTATAGCAGATTATTTTACTATTCCCATAAATGTGAAATGTTGGATACTGAGATAGTCCATAGTGAGGAGAAAGTGTGTATGGCTGAATATTTAAAAAATCCAATCTGACAACTTTTAAACTAGTAGATTTAGTCCATGTACATTTATTATGATGATTGAAGCATTTGGGTTTTGTTTACATCATCTTATGTTGTACTTTTTCTCAAGCTTACATTTTTCCTTTCTTGACTGCTTTTAGAATCCAGTGCTCAATGTGGATGTCTCAGGTTCAGCTCCCCCCAAATTTTGCTAAGAGGCCAAAGTTTAGTGTCCCATGTGGTGCTGATATGTTGACCCCAGGACAACCTTACCCTACAGTTTAGCTTTGTTTTATTTTGAATGTTTTATTATGGTTTGGGTGGATGCTTACAAAGCAAATTAGTTTCCCATTTTACAATTTATACACATTTTGTTTCATGACGTTAGTTGTAATCCCCTCAATGTGTCCCCACTCTTCCCACTTTGTCCCTGCGTTCCCTGTTTCCAATCACCCATCTTTCCTGTCCCTTTCTACCTTCTGGTCTTTGTTTTTGGGCAAATGCTGCCTTTTTGGTTTCATATGGTTGATTATTCTAGGAAGCATATTCCTCAAGGTTCTTATTGTTTATCAGCCTATTGTTTCACTGAAAGTGATGTCCCGTAGTAGGCTCAGTTCTAGGTCTGAAAGGTGTCTAAGCGCCATAGTCTCAGAGGTTCCTAGTGTCTATCAGACCAGTAAGTCTTGTCTCTTTTATGATTTTTAATTTTGATCCACATTTTTCTCCCACTCTGTCCAGGACCTTCTTTTGTGATCCTGAGCAGAATGGTCAGCAGTAGTAGCCAGAGACCAATGCCCCACAGCTCTTACTCAATTTCCTTTCATACTATTTACCATATCTTGCTGTGGGCTCAGCTCGCTGGCATTTATTTATGTATTTATTGTGACCCTTAGGAGCCCTCTTATTTCTGGCAAGTGTGTCCATAAATTAAAACACGTGGTTGTCCTCATGTATTCAGGGTCTAATGGTGATAAACGAGTCCCTCCAAGTACCTGAGTAACAGACTGCAGAAGTGGCTGACTTTGCAGTCTTTGTCATTTCCTTAAAGTAGAATTCTGGGCCCACAAAGATAGAGCAAGGTTCTGGACCTCCGTGTGGCCACCAAGAAGTTCCCACTGGTGTACCTGTAAAATGTGTCCACATACATAAATGACTATTTTCCAAATGGTCATGAATGCCCATGGCTAAAGGACATACACGTCCCTTCATAGTGGTTTTGGTCAGTCAATATCTACTACCTATAAAATGACTAAGGTGTGAAATGTAGGTGTCTTCACATCCACTAAACTTAGTGCTCATCTCTAGATATTGGGCTCAAGGGGGTGACATCCACTGTCTTCTCTTGCTTGTCTTTGTTTCTTGAGCTCCTTCTGGGAGCCTGTATAGTTGACCCATCTAGTTGATTTTTGAGCTCCTGCTGGGAGCCTGTATGAGTTGTATGATTGGAGAGGAAAAGTTATTTTACAAAGGGATCCTCATGCTTGTGTTGGGAACCACTGCTTTGAATGACTATTTGCAACATTAGCACAACAGGAGAAGATTCAAAAGACTGATGGGGCCAGGCCTGTGACAGGTATGAGGAAGTGGGTCAGGTAGGTATGGACAACTTAATGGCAAAAACCGGATTAAATGGGCTGTTACATTATGGGGATTGCAATCAATATCATGAAGCAAAATGTGTATGAAGTGTTGTATGGAAAATGAATTCACTCTGTAAACTTTCACCCAAATCACATTTTTTTTTTTAAAAAAAAAGGTGCTAACTCTTCAGCTCCAGAGAATTTTTTTCCTGTTAAAATGCAAACCTGATGCTATCAGATCTTTCAGTGAATTGAAAATAGATATATAAATTTGTTATTTGAAATATTTACATTTTTTTAAGGTAGGTAACTAATTCAAAACATGTTTTTAAGCAAGGTGCAGTCCAGAGAAACCGTCAGTTTAGATGGGATGAGTCCTGTGGCCCATTTACACCTCTATTTTAGGCTACTGTCTCCATTTTTTCTCTCACCTCCATATGATGCTTCAGTCACCAAGGTCAAGATCAGCTCTGAAATATTTCTCAAATTAAGAGGACTACACTGAAAAAGTTACTCTTGGGTTTGAGTTTTGGGGCAGTTTCTCCATCCACCCTTGTCTCAATCACATTGAAATAGTCACCAAATATTTCTATTAATTCATCCATTCATGCATTCAGACGACAAATATCTTCTGAGCATCTGCTGGATGTTGGGTATTATTCCAAAGGATGGGGAGAGAACAGTGAACAAGACAAAGCCTCAATAAAATTAACAAACTGGGGAAAGAGAGAGAGAACTATCAGTAAATAATATAATAAACACATGGGTTAATTTCAGATAGTGGGATGTGTTATCTGAAAATAGGATGAGACAAGATAACAGTTGGAGTGATAAAGAAAAAGGAGTTTGAGAAGATGACAATGCTAGAAAGGAGGTGGGGTGAGGAAGGCCTTTCCTAGGTGGGGTTAGAAGACCTGCTTATTGCAAAAGGGGCAGTTGTGCAAAAACTGGGGTTTTTCCCAGGCAAATGGAACAGCAAGTGCAAAGGCCTTGAGACAACAGAATGTTCTAAATTTGTCAGAGGAAATTTGTTAATCTCTTCATAAACACTGGCCCAATCCAGCCCTCCTCCTTAACTCCACTGTCAATTAGTTCAGTACTGTGTTATCTCATAGGGTGAGGGCCGCATCCAATTGCCCACTTGTCCATCCCACAGGGCTGGGTTCCAGGAATCTGGTTTCCAGGTAGAAAAAAATGACTTGCAGTTCTGGTTCTTCCACTTCACAGCTGAGACCCAGCACAAGTTCTGTGCTCTCTGGCCCTTCCTCTTTGGACATCCCTCAGCTATCTTCTCTGAGAATGGCCCCCTCTGCTGAAGGACCTCCTTCCCATTCCTGTGGAGCAGAACCATCGAATCCCTTTCTAATGAGATGGACTGACACAGTGGCTGCACCGTTGGGCTCAAACATAGTGATGATTGTGAGGCTGGTGCAGGACCAGGCAGTGTTTCATTCTGCTGTGCGGGGGGCCACTATGAGTTGGAACCGACTTGATGACACCCAACAACACAATGCTCTTAGATAAAAGTCCAAACTCTCTTAATACCATTACTGGGGCCTTAACACCTTAATTACCTACCTCCAACCACTCCACCCTTTCCCCAACTCCACCTCAGTGACTCACCAGGCCCTGTCCTGGTATTACTTACTTCTGCAAGAGTCCACTCAATGTCCCCTTGTGAGAAGTGAGCTACTTCTTCTAACTTTCTAGTCACTTGGTCCAAGTGGCAGTCCTGGTTCTGTACATTGTCTCTCACCTGCCTCATCAAGTCTTATCCTGCCCTTTTTCCTGTGTCTCCTCCCAGTCTTGTCTTGCCTACCTCCTGTATCCCACGTCATACATCTCCAATCTCCTTGCCTAGTTCACCTCAATCTCCTTTACCTTTGTCTTGTTATCTCTTCTAATCTGCATTTCCTCCCACTGTTTTGTTCTTATTGAGTGCTGTTGAGTTGCCTCTGACTCATAGTGACCCTGTGTACAGCAGATGAAACACTTTCTGGTCTTGCACCAACCTCACAATCCTTGCTATGCTTGGGCCCATAGTTGCAACCACTGTGTCAGTCCATCTCATTCAGAGTCTTCCCCTTTTTCACTGACCCTCTATTTTACCCAGCATGATATACTCCTCCAGTGAATGGTCCCTTCTGACAATGTGAACAAAGCATGCCCACTGTTCTAGGCATCACTGCTGAGGCAAGGGGAATGTTTGTAGAATGCATGAATGGGGAATAGTTAAAGCCCTAGGCTGGTTCCAGGCTCAGAGAAAGGTTCACTTTTCGGCTGTTGTTGTTGTTGTTATGTGCCGTGGAGTTGGACCTGACTCATAGCGACCCCTCCTTGTGTTACTGAGGCAGTATCACTACAGAAGTAGATTGCCCAACCTTCCTTCAGAGGAGTGGCTGGTGAGTTTGCAGCGCCAGCCCTCTGGTGAGCAGTCAAATGCCTTAGGCACTATGCTACCAGAGCTCCCACTTTTCAGCTAGGAGTCATAATTTTCAGGCAACATCACAGAGGTTGTGATGCTCTTCTTACTATCTTTAGTATGCATTTGTCATGAGCATGAGTCTCAATCTGTACTCCCTCAGTGGTTCCTTTAGCAAATAGAAAGCTTGTGTGGAGTACTTACTACCTGGCGAGCACCCCACCCACCTGGGACATAGCAACTCCTCCTTGTTGAATGGATTGAATGGATGAATGATCAACTCCATCATAGATTATGACCACGAATCTTCAAAACAATCCTAAGAGACAGTCTGTTTGTCAAGTCCCATTTTATAGTTTAGGCAACATTAAGGCTTGAAGAGATTAAATAATTTGCCTTAAAATCACAAAGCCAGTAAATGACAGGTGTGGGATTTGAAGCCACCCTTGTCTGGTTTCATAGTTAAAGCCTGTGCTGTTCAATATGATCGCCATATGTAAGCACTTTGCTTATTTTGGACATGTTACAGAAAAGACCAGTTGCTAGAAAAGGAAGTGGTGTTTGGTAAAACAGAGGCCAGTGAGACCCAGGGAAACTCGGTAATGTGAACTGACCCAGCAGCCACAACAAGAGTCTCCAACACACCAACAGTTGTGTGGATGGTGCAGGACCGGGCGACATTTGTTCTGTTGTGTATAAGGTCTCCATGACTCAGAGGCAAGTCAACAGCAACCAACAACAGCTACGCAGTTACATGTGTTTACTGAGGACTTGAAATGTGGCTGGCCCAAATTAAAACCTGAAATACAATCCAGATTTTGAAAATTCAGAATGAAAAGAAGAATGGAAAATATTTCATTCAGGATTTTTATTGAGTGTATGTTGAAATAATAATCTTTCGGATAGATTGAGTTAAATCAAATATAATACAAAAAAATTAATGTTCCCTAAAGGAGACACAGTGCTTAGGGTACACTGACCTGTTAAGGATGATGGGAAAATTAGGAAACAGTTATGGTCCTGGTTGAACAACATGATGAATGTAATTAAAGTCACTGAACTGTACATGTGGAGACTAAGAAACAGCAAATGCTTTGTCATAAGCAAACACAATATTAACCCCAATAGTAAAGTTAGCTTCCCTTATTTTTTTTATGACTACTAGAAAAATCAAAATGGCATTGTGGCTTGCACTGTATCTCAACTACTACACTCCGGTGCTCCTCCTGTGGTCCGCTTTAGGATTAATGGTGTGACTGACCACAAATGTGGCTGTCTGCTCGGCAGGCCAGTCAGGCCACTCTGTAAGGAATGCCCAATGGCCAGTGCACTCAGCAAGGACACTGTTGCTCTGGCAAATGTCCATACCTGCTTTCCCACCATGGAGCTCACTGATTAGCCTTTAGGCATACAGGTAGGGCAGGAGGTTGGGGTCAGGAGACCCCAGCCGGAGCTGCAATCCCACCAGGGAGTAGCTGGGGATTCAGGCCAGTCTCTTCCCTTCTCCAAGACTCAGTTTCCCCATTTTTCAATTGGAAGAAGTGGGGCTCAGTGGTTTCTGCAAGCCCGTCTGGGATTATTATTCTGAGCAGAATGCGAAGCAAGCAGATGTGCAGGGCCCATGGGCCAGCATCTCTGGGTCGTCACCTCAGGGCCTTTCCCGAGGACCATGGTTGAGTGTATGCAATAGCTCTGTGTGTGCTTGACAGGGGTCAAAGGCCAGCTATCCTGGATACCCCATATATATGAAGAAAGGTTCATGCATTCATTCATTCATTTACTGAGCACCTACTGTGTTCTAGGAGCTGTTCTAGACATTTGGGACACAGTAGTGAACAAAACAGGCAAAATTCCCTATTCTTGTGTAGCTTTTTATGTTGTTGTTAGATGCCGTCTGTTGTTGTTGTTGTTGTTCTGTGCCATTGAGTCAGACCTGACTCATAGTGACCCCCCCTTGGGTTTCCGAGGCAGTATCACTACAGAAGTAGATTGCCCCATCTTCCTTCTAAGGAGTGGCTGGTGGGTTTGAATCGCCAGCCTTCTGGTTAGTAGCCAAGTGCCTTAGGCACTACTAGTCAGCGCTAACTCATAGTGACCCTGTGTACAACAGAATGAAACCCTACCTGGTCCTGCACCACCATCACAACCCTTGCCATACTTGAGCCCATTGTTGTAGCCACTGTCAATCCATCTTGTTGAAGGCCTTCCCCTCTTTTGTTGACCATCCACTTTACCAAGTATGATATCCTTCTCCAGGGAATGGCCCCTTCTGACAACATGACCAAAGTAGGTGAGATGAAGTCTGGCCAGTCTCACTTCCAAGGAGCATTCCACCTGCACCTCTTCCAGGACAGACCTGTTAGTTCTTCTGGCAGTCCATGGTACTTTCAATATTCGTTGCCAACACCACAACTCAAAAGCATCAACACTTCTTCATTCTTCCTTATTCATTGTCCAGCTCTCACATCATATGAGGCGATTGAAAATACCGTGGCTTTTGTTGGTGCACCTTAGACTTGAAAAAGACATCTTCATCACGTTAAAGAAGTCTTTTGCAGCTGATTTGCCCAGTGATATGACATCTGATTTCTTGACTGCTGCTTCCATTGGTGTTCACTGCTACAATAAGCTATAACCATACTAAGTAGCCAATATGATATGCTTGTAGGTGACAAGCCTACTTAAAAAGAAAAGAAAAGAAAGATGTTAGTACCAGGTACAGGGGTAGGAGATTCATGGGTAGGCTGCAGTATCGAGGTGCCTCTGGGGGTGCAGGCCTTGCTGGGTGGAGGCCTAAAGCAATGGGGGTGTCCCTTGGGACCGTATGCCTCAGCCATATTTTCTCTTCCCGGTTCCTCTCTCTTTCACCTCTTGTGAGGATTTAGACTCAACAGGCCACCAATCCCAGGCCCATTATGTTGCTTTCTGTGGCTGTGTGTTGTATGCTGTTGATGACTATTTATACTGGAGGCTCTTCCTGCATGTGGGGTGTGTTCTAAAGTCAGAGTCTAAGGCAAAATTCAGGAGATGTTGGTGGGTCAATGGTAGAATTCTCCCCTTCCATGTGGGAGACCCTGGTTCAATTCCCAGTCAGTGCACCTCACGCCCAGCCACCGCCTGTCAGTGGAGCCTTGTGTGTTGCTATGATGCTGAATAGGTTTCAGTGGTGGCGGCCTAGTGCCTAAGGCATTTGGCTGCTAATCAGAAGGCTGGTGGTTCAAACCCACCAGCCACTCTTCAGAAGGAAGGTTGGGCAATCTACTTCCGTAGTGATACTGCCTCGGAAACCCAGGGAGGGGCCACTATGAGTCGCGTCTGACTTGACAGCAGTGAGTTTGGTTTGGTTTGATCCAGATTAAGATGGACTAGAAAGAAAAGGCCTGGTGATCTACTTCTGAAAATCACGTAATGAAAACCCTGTGGGTCCAACTGCCTGATCCACAAGTGATCACGGGTGTGGTGCAGGACCGGGCAGCACTTTGTTGCATTGTGCATGGGGTCGCCATGAGTCAAGGTCAACTCGACGGCTGCTAACAACAACAACAACAACAAGGAAAAGATTGTTCCTGTTGAAATCATCCACGGAAAGCCCACACATCCTCCAGGAGGTACTGTTCATGGTTTTGTGTACAGCAATATATATTTATACTCAGTAATACAGAGTACATAACAGTGCATAGCAAAACATACATTTATATCATTTTCTATGTATTATTATTTTGAACAACCATTTGCAGATATGACCTTGTACTCCTCAAGATTTCAATGTGCATTTCCTAAGAACAAGGTCATTCTGCCACATAACCACAATCACAATTATGAAATTCAGAACAGTTAACATTGCTACAGTACTATATTATCTAATATGCATTCCATATCTGAATAGTAGCCCCAATGCTCCTTGGAAGCAAGAATGGCCAGACTTCGTCTCACCTACTCAGGTATAGCAAGGACCATGAGGCTGGCAGGGGGCTGAACAGTGTTTCATTCTGCTGTGGATAGGGTTGCTATGAGTTGGAGACAACTCGACAGCACCTAACAACAACAACAACAACATTCGAATAGCACCACTAACGTCCTTTATAGCAATTGCCTCCCAAGCCAGGATGCAAACGAGCACTTTGCATTTAGTTGTCATATCTCCTTGCTGTTGATGTTATTAAGTGCCGTGGGCTCTGATTCAGAGCCGCCCAGAGTACATCGCTGCCCTGTCCTGTGTCATCCCCCCAATCTTTGCTATAATTGAGCCCGCACTGTGTCCATCTACCTCCCTGGGGACCTTCCCCTTTTTCACTGGCCTCTATTTTACCAAGCATGATGGTCTTCTCTAGGGACGGGTCCGTCCTGATAACATGTCCAAAGGCTCACCAGCCTCACTGCCAAGGAGCGTGTCTCCTTAGTCCTCTCTCTCTGGAACAGTTCCTTGGCCTTCCTTCGTCTTTCTTAATATCGGCATTTTTCAAGATTACAGGCCAGCTGTTTGGTAGACTATGCCACAATCTGGAATTGTCTGATTAATTCACCGTTATTAGATTTAGGCTTAAAATATTTTGCGATTAAGGCACATACTCAAATAAAAATGTGTATGCAAACATTCCTTGCAGCATTTTTCACAACAGCCAAAATGTGAAACAATCCAGATGTTCGTGAGCTGAGGATGAAGAAACAAGAGGCGGTCCGTCCATGTAACAGAGTGTTGCTCAGGCATCAAAAAGCATGGAGCTCTGATACGTTCTACAACGTGGACGAACACTGAAAACACTGTGTTGTCAGATACAAGGGGACAAGCCTTGTATTTTTCCACTTAGATGACATATCCAGTGTAGACAGGTCTGTAGAGAGGGGGGGGGGAGTAGGAGCGTGGGGGAGAGGGAGGGAGGGTGATGACTGTTTAATGGGCATGGGGTCTCCTTTTGGGAGGATGAAGATATTGTGGAACTAGACAGTGGTGACCACTGCACAGCACTGAGAATGCCGTAAATGTCACCCATGGTCAATATCGTGTTATGTGCATTTTACCATAATATGAAAATGCATTGTAAACATCCACCATAAGTGATGCTTGTATCCCTCCCACTGCAACCACAGGGAGGCTCATGGCATCCACTGTGCTTTCCTGGTGAGGGTGGCCTTGACCACTGCCCGGGGTGGTGCCTGCTGGATTTCTCCATGGTAATGGCACCCTTCTCTCTTTAATTACTCATAAACCCATGGTCTCCCTTTGCAATTGAGAAGAAATCGGCGCATGCTGCTTTGAGTGTGTATGCATCGTGCTCTCCAGCCAAGTGACCCAGAGTTTCAGCGGCCATCAGTGATCCTTGCTCTGAGTCAGTTATTGTGAGGATGGTTGTAAATTATTTTTAATGACATGAGAGAAAGAGAGAGAGAGGTGAATACTGGCAAAGGGTTGGATTTGCTTAAGATGAAGGCCTGGAACATGGTGCCACGCTGTATTTAGAACTCTTAATGGGCAAAACACAGTTATGGGGGAACCAGGGGAGGTGGATACAAAGATAGCCAAGAATGGGTCCTTGCCATCAGAGCAGCTCATGCTCAGATGGGGGAGATCAAGCAGATGCAGTATGGGGGGTGAGCACACACACGCACACACATGCATATACACACATGCTCACACATGTGTGCTCATGCACACAGGAAAGGAGTGGCCAGGGGACGAGGGCTAAGGGAAGAACACAGCAGCCTCAAGGTGCCCCGCTGGAGCTCAAGGTTTGGCCAGCCCTTAGGCCCCAGGTTCCCCTGCCACCACCACTAGCATACTGACCCTGTTGGGGATCAGAGCCTGGAGGTCATGCCCCAGTCCCACCACTTAGTAGCTGAATGAGCTTAAGAAAGTTTCTCCTTCCCTGGCCTCAGTTTCCCCATTTGTCAAAGGAGGACCATGACCCTGGAGGTCTCCCTCCGTGACAGAGGCCTAGATGGCAGACCAACATCACCTCATCCAGCCCTTTGCTGCCCACAGGGGACTTCACGAGGGCCCCTTGTTGGGCCTCACTCAGTCCAGTGCGGCTAGCACATCCGGTTACCCAAAACGCTCAGGCCTTGTCTCCGTTTCTGAAATGTATGATCTACTGTGTTCCAGGCGTGATGGGCCTACCCTGGACCTGCCCTGCACCTGAAGCATTCCACAAAGCATCTGGTCTCCCTTCCCCCAGACCTAGGGATGGCAGGAAGTATTGGGCCAGTGATAGAATCCTCATCGTCCATCCAGGAGACAGGTTCGATTCCCGGTCAACCCACCTCATGTGTGGCCACCACCCGTCTGTCAACAGAGGCTGGTGTGCTGCTGGGATGCTCGGCAGCTTTCCGTGGAGCGTCCCGACCAAGAGGACGAGGAAGGCCTGACAGTCTACATCTGCAAAGCAGCCAATGAAAGTCCTGTGGGTCGCAACAGTCTGGCTGTTGCGTGTGGAGTCATCATCAATCGGGGGATGACCTGATGGCAGTTAACAACAACTACTTCAATTTGACAGATGAGAAAACTGAGCCTCGAGAGGTTCAGATAACCTAAGGTCCCAAAGGGGTATTTGGTGACCTAGAGTCTAAATGGAAGACAATGACAAGCCAACCATAGGTAACCCTGTGTGGCTGCTATGTGGCAGGTGCTGGCCTAAGAGCCTATGTGTAATCTCTCAATCTTCATGACCACCTGTGAGATGGGACAGGTGGCATCCCAATCTACTGATAAGGAAATGGAGGCTCAGAGAGGTTAAGCAATTTTCCCAGGGTCACACAGCTGGAAAGTGGCCAAACCAAGATTTGAAGCCAAGCAGTCTAGCTCTGAGGTGCTGGTGGTTCAGTGGCAGAATTCTCACCTTCCATGGGGGAGACCTGGGATTGATTCCCAGCTAGTACGCCTCATACAAAGCCACCACCCATCTGTCAGTGGAGACTTGAATGTTGCAACAACGCCATCCGTGGAACTCCCAGATTGAGATGAACCAGAAAGTAAGGCCTGAGTGGGCAGTATTTGGTTCCTTTGTACATGGGGTCACCATGACTTGGGGGGCCAACTCGAAGGCAGCTAACAACAACACCTACCCTCACAGAAAATAACAACAGTCTGGCTCCAGGCTCCGCGCCCCAGTCACTCCACCACACCATCTTTCCATGAAGCTTTCCTGCACCAATTTAACTTCCTCCTCCACTTACCCACTAACATGTTTGCTTGCTCAAGCACTCATTCCAGAAAGATACTGCACACTGATGACGCACATTCGACACCAACAGACAAACGGGAGGAATTCTCTAAACACCGCAAAGACGGGAATGTGGCAGACAGTGACACCGGAAGTGGACTCAGGTATTGTATTTAGCTAATTGCTTCTGTCAGTAAGCCTGTCAAGAGCATGAGTCCTGATGAGACAATTACCCGAGGCATCGGCGAGATTTTTCTCCTTCTCAGGGATTTCTTCCAGGAGAGCCGGAGTGTGCATCAGAAGCCTACGTATTCCAGGAATGCACGACCCCTGCGGGTCCCAAGTTGGGAATGAAGCAGGGGCTGCTGCAAAGCTCTGGTGGTGAGCGTCCTCTAGGGAAATCCCTGTGCAGACCTCACCACGTCGATGCTGGTGGCATGCCTTCGGCTGCGTCTGCAAGGCCGTGCTCTGTCCCACGGAATGACCTTTCTCTGTGCTTCCCAACCGTGTAGACGGAGAGAGGTGCCTGCAGGCGCAGGTGCCTACACTGTGATCTCCACTCCAGAACTTTCATTCAAACCAAACCTGATCAGTCTTATGCTAACTTGCTGGACATGTTCCAATCCATCTTTGCTTGGATTTTTCTAAGACAACCCCATTGAGGGCAGAGGGTCATGTCTGCCCAGGTCTCTGGCAGACCCCCTTTTCCTGGCACATAGAGGATGTTCAAACAATGTCTGTTGAATAAGTGAATGAATCAACACACGGCTCTTTGCCACTTCCTCCAAGAAGTCCTCCTGGTTTCCTCACCTCTACGTGGATTTTCCCTTCTACTCAATTTTTCTGCCTTATACTTGTTCCTTTCTGGAGGCTCTTGGTGCTTTCCAATAACCACTGCCTTCAGCCCAGGTGGCGTGGACAGTCAATGCACTCAGCTGCTAACTGAAAAGTTGCCAGTTCGAGTCCACCCAGGGGGCTGCAGAGGAAAGGCCTGGTGATCTCCTTCTGAAAAACCAGCCATTTGACAAGCCTGACACACACAGGGGCACCATGAGCCAGGGCCAACTTGACAGCAACTGTTTGTTTCTTTCAAGCACAGGGTAGTGGTTGAGAAGGAAGTTATAGAGAGCTAAGCCTGGAATAAAACTGCCTGAATCTGAATGCTGCCTTTGGCATTAACTAGCTGTGTGACCCTGAACACCTTCCTCAACCTCTCTGTATCTCAGCTTCCTCATGCTCAAAATGGAGATAGCAATCATGAATTGGTCCTAGGCTTGGGGGGCCGCTAGGGGCCAGATGCTATAAACCTCCACTGCTCTTGTTACTTCACTTATCAGCCTATCTTATCTCTATCACTTTTCACTGGGAACCAAGTAGCAAAAAAAGGAGATAGTCATTTAAGTTTGAAAAGGTTAGAGTTAGAAGCATCAGTACAAGCTAGTATATTTCATCCTTAAAAAATATGTGTATTTCTTAACCTGTTAGTTCTGGTCCCACTGAAAAGTTCTAGAAACTACAGCTGACCAGTATAAATGAGATCCCCAGCACCCAGATTGTGGTCTCTAAACACCATTACTCATTTAAAGAGCCCAGGGTTTCTTGGAGAAATAGTGATTCCAGGACTCAGACAGGAAATGTATGAGATGATCCAGGAGTATCTTCTCACCCAGGAAAGCAAAGCAACTATGAAAGGCTCCTGGAGCCAGGTCAAAGGAGCCAGGAGCTGATTGGAAAAGGCTCCCATTCACCCAGGATGGGAAAACGTGAACATTGAGAAGGACGGATATTAATTGTGGTCTGGCATAGTGCCTAAGGTACTTGACTGCTAACCAGAAGGCTGGAGGTTCAAACCCACCAGCCGCTCCTTGGAAGGAAGGTTGGGCAATCTACTTCCATAGTGATACTGCCTCAGAAACCTAAGGACGGGTCGCTATGAGTTGGATCTGACTTGCTGGCAGTGTGTTGCATTTACAGAAACACAGAAATTGTATTTAAACACATTGTTCATCAAAATCAGAAGGAAAAATGGAACTCACTGAGTCACTCTTAGACAATACTAGGGAGCCAGCTTGTCATTTTGAAGCCTGGTAAGTAAAGGAAAAGAGAAAACATAAATGCTACATATTATTGAAGGGAACGGAAAGTGGTACAGGCACTTTGGAAATTTTTTCTGTCAATCTCCTGTAAAATTAAACAGATCTTTACCATATAATACAGCCATCCCAACCCTAGATTATCCAGGAGAAATTACCTAAGGGAAATTAAAACTTTGTCCACATAAATGTCCATGAATATTCATAACAACATTCATAATCACCAAAACCGAACCAAACCAAACTCACTGCCATCAAGTTGATTCTAACTCATAGTGACCCCAATTGGTTTTCAGAGGTGGTAAATCTTTACAGAAGTAGATTGCCCAGTCTTCCTTCTGAGGAGTTGGCTGGTAGGTTTGAACCACCAACCTTCTGGTTAGCAGTCAGCTGCCTTAGGCACTATGCCACCAGAGCTCCTTATTCATAACAACCAAAAACAAACAAACAAAAAAATATCTAAATGTCCAGCAATTGGTCAATGGATTAACACGGTGGAACACTGCCCAGCAACAAAAACGGATAATTGACTAATATGTGCAACAACAGGGATGAATCTCAAAAGCACGGTGTTGTTGTTAGGTGCCATCGAGTTCACTCTGGCTCAGCGTGACCATCTGCACAACAGAATGAAATGCTGCCCAGTCCTGTGCCAGCCTCACAATCATTGCCATGCTTGGGTCCATCACTGCAGCCACTGTGTCAAGCCACCTTGTTGAGGGTCATCCCCTTTTTTGCTGACTCTCTATTTTGCCAAGTATGACGTCGTTCTCCAGGACTGGTTCCTTCTGACGACATGAGCAAAGTACACATGCTGAAGTCTGGCCATTCTCGCTACTAAGGATATTCCAGCTGCACTTCCAACATGTGATGGCTACCCAACCAAGGCTAATGCTGGATATTGCATTTATATGAAATTCCAGAAAAGGAAAAAATCCTTGATTATCTGATTAGGTGATAGTGTCTTAAGTATGACACCAAACCCAAAGGCAACTAAAGAAAAAATAGATAAAGTGGCTTATTCCAAATTTAAGACTTCTGTGCTTCAATAGACACTATCAACTCCTATACACACACATTTATAACAGCATCACTCGTCATAGCTCCAAATTAGGAACAACCCAGCTGTCCATCAACTCTTAAACAGAAGAACAACGTGTGGTATTTCTATAATATAGAACATTTTACAATGAAAAGGAATGAAGTATTTATGCATGCTGCAAGTGAATGAACCTTGAAAATACTACACACAGTGAAAGAAGCTAGTTGCACAAGGGTATATATTATAAGATTCCATTTATATGAAATGTGCAGCATAGGCTAATCCATAGAAATGGAACCAAACCAAACCCATTGCCATAAAGTAGGTTCCGACTCATAGTCACCCTATAGGACAGAGTAGAACTGCCCCATAGGGTTTCTAAGGCTATAAATCTTTACAGAAGCAGTCTGCCACAGATTTCTCCCATAGAGTGGCTGTTATTGATAGGTGCTGTCGAGTTGTCTCTGACTCACAGTGACCCCATACATAGCAGAATGAAGCAGTGTCCCGTCCTGTGCCAACCTCCCAATCCTTGCTATACCTGAGCCCATCATTGCAGCCACTGTGTCTATCCATCTCTTTGAGGGCTGATGGATTCAAACCACCAACCTATTGGTTAGCAGGCCAATGTTTTAACCACTGCACCACCAGAGCTCCTTTACAGACAGAAATTACAGTATTATTTGCCAGAACCAGAGGTTGATGGTCTGCTCCCATAAAGATTACAGCCTAGGAAACCCTATGTGGCGGTTCTACCCTGCCCTCTAAGCTCCCTATGACACGGAATGAACTCGGTGGCACACAATGACAATAACACCAACTTCTGAAGTCAACAGTGAGGGTTAGATGAGAAAATACATGTACCTCTCTTGGCCAATGGCTGGCTCACTATAAATGCCCAATAACAATGAAAAATGCAACGCACTGCCGTCGAGTTGGATCTGACTCATAGCGACCCCTCCTTGGGTTTCTGAGGCAGTATCACTATGGAAGGAGATTGCCCAACTTTCCTTCTGAGGAGTGGCTGGTGGGTTTGAACCGTCAGTCTTCTGGTTAGCAGTCAAATGCCTCAAGCACTATGCCACCAGAGCTCCCAATAAAAGGCACCGTTATTAGCATCATGGTTCCTAACAGATCCCCTGATTCTGTGCTGGGAACCAAGTCCAGGTGGCGATGAACAGCAGGTCCTTACCTGGAAGAGTTCACAGGAGTGGGATGGAAAAATACAGGTCTACAGTTTCGTCCTTACATGACAACTAAGTTTACAGACTCAGGAAAGACAAACTTTACTCACGTAGTCCTGTATGATCCCATAATAGAAGATACTGTGTGCATCAGTCAATGTCGAAATTGCTTTACACATGTCCCTAACTTTAATGAGGACAAACTCACAACAGAATGTTCATTTTCGTCCCTAAAAAGACTCAAAAACCCTCGGCATACAACGATAATCCAAGAAAGACTTGGTCCGTTATCCCTACTATGTACAGAAGTAAATATTGTTTGGCAGCTTAATTGTGATTAAATCACTGAAGAAACACTCATAGTGACCCATCCTTGGGTTTCTGAGTGGTATCACTATGGAAGTAGATTGCCCAACCTTCCTTCTGAGGAGTGGCTGGTAGGTTTGAACCTCCAGCCTTCTGGTTAGCAGTCAGATGCCTCAGGCACTACGCCACCAGCGCTCCCTTTAAGAGCGAAGAATAGGAAGAACTGTGTTTATTTATAACACGTTAGAGGTGAAAGATATACTAAAAATAAAATGCAGCAATTTGTTGCAATATTTGTTTTCTGATCATTAAATTGTCTTTTATGGCCAAAAAGAAAAAGAAAAAGAAAAAGAAAGAACAAAAGAAAGAAAAGAAAATACAGGTACAATGATTAGAAGCCACCATGGGACAAATGCCTGGGTTTCCAGAACGCAGCAGAAGGCAGGAGCATGGTGGGGACTCCCCTAGCAGTCTGACAGTGCACTTTGCATGCCAAGCAGAGGCCAGGTGGCTCAAGAACGCCAGCCGTATGCTGTATTTCATCTAACCTAAGATGCCAACTATTATAAGATACATCATTATTTTAGGTACCCAAAGAAAGAAAAGAAAGTGCTTCTAATTTAAGCATGGTCCACCATCATTTGTAAATCAAACTCCAACTTCAAATGTGAAATGTGAACAAGCAAAGGTACCCCATGGGACTGCCTCATGTACTTTGGCCATGTCATCAGGGGGCACCAGGCCCCGGAGGAGGACACCATGCTTGGTAAACTAGAGGGTCAGGGATAAAGAGAAGGACCTTCAACAAGATGGATTGCCACAGTGGTTGTGAGGCTGGCACAGGACCAGGCAGTGTTTTGTTCTGTTGTACACAGAGTCACTGTGGGTCAGAGCCAACTCTACTTCACGGCACACAACCACAACCTAGGACTGGGCAACACAACCAGTGAACCCTAATGTAAACACAGTCTTTAGTTAATACACATTAATATTGGTTCATTGATTATAACAAATGTCCTACAGCAATGCAGTATGTGAATAAGCAAAACTGTGTGCAGGAGGGTGATGAGGGATGTGGAAACTCTCTGTACTTCCTGGGCAATTGTAAACTGATAACTGCTCTGAAAAATAAAGTATTGAAAAAGAAAAAGTGCATCTGCATTTCATCAGACTTGATGAAATACGGGTAGACCCCTCTTGAAGATGTATTCAAGTTACGATGAACCACACTTAGGACTGTCTGGCTTTTTTGGTCCACCTTATCTATCTTTATACACTGCATGCAATGTTGTTGCTGTTGTTGTCATTAGATGCTGTCCAGTCAGCTCCGAATTATAGCGACCCTATCTGTGTACAACAGAATGAAACACTGCCCGGCCCTGGCATCTGAATCCCAGCTGTGCTTGAGCCCGCTGTGGCAGCCGCTGTGGCAGTCCATCTTGTGAGGGGCAGCCCTACTCTGTAACACGGGGAGTTGCCATGAGTCATAACTGACTTGACAGCAGCAGGTTTTGTTTAATGGCAGAGTATGACTTCTCTGATTGAGCTCTGTGTTTTTCCACCTAACTTCAGCCTCTGGGCCAGCATGGTATTCACACCCACTGTTTTACAATCAGCTCCATTAGCCCACACAACAAACAGTGGATGGGCCAACTCTTCACCCCATTGTATGGAGGTAAAGACTGAGCATCAAGGAGGTGAAGGAACTTGCCCTAGTAAACACAGACAAGAGTCCAACCCAGACCTGGCGGCTGTGCTACCCCATGGTAGAGAGTTCTGTTAGAGTGCATCTTCTCCTTCCCCAGCTGGGTGTTGACTGAAAAAAATACAAGCTCTGAGGTCAGGCAGATTTGGCGTTTCTTCCTACTTCTGCTACTTCCTTAAAATTGAAATCACTAATCTCCCAGGGCCCCATTTCCTCTAGTGCAAAATGGGAATAATGATGCAAATCAAAAGGCCTTAAAACTTTCCTAAAGATAACCGGATACTATCAAGGCCTCTTTATCTTGTCCATAGAGGGACAAGGTTAACTTCCTGGGTCAAATAGATATGTATGCAATGACTTAAGGAGCTCTGGTAGCACAGTGCCTAAGGCATTTGACTGCTAACCAGAAGGCTGGCGGTTCAAAGCCACCAGCCACTCCTCGGAAGGAAGGTTGGGCAATCTACTTCCATAGTGACACTGCATCAGAAACCCAAGGAGGGGTCGCTATAAGTTGGGTCCAACTCGATGGCAAATAACAACAACAACAATACAATGACTTAGGTCTTAGAAGTGTTTAGGCCCTTGGAAAATGCTCAGTGCAGATACCCAAGGTGCCTCCCCAGGCCACCCGTTTGGTGTCTAGGCTCTGTGGGTGAGAGGTGTCTTGGTGCCCCTCTTCTGGGCCATAATGGCTTCCACTGGATGGACCCGTTCTGTGTACTTCAACACCACCACAAGAGCAGTCTCAGCAAGCGATCTCACAGCTATGCATGCTATGAGGCTCAGAGACCTATAACTTGTCCCATCACCCCAATGACATGGCTATCAAGCGGCAAAGGCAGGATTGAGCTCAGGTCTGTCTGGGTGCAGATCATTGGTGAAGCAATGTATGACATCCAAGTTCTAGTTCCCAGGACGGGCGGATGAAGGTTCAGCAGGCCTACTAGAAAGAGCCCTTCCAAGATACCCGTATATGTGTATCTACCGACACAGGGAGCTCGGGTGGTACAGTGCTTAAGGCATTTCGGGCTGCTAATGAAAAGGTCAGTGGTTCAAACCCACTAGCCGCTCAGTGAGAGAGCTTCTCACTGAGAAGCTTTACTTTACTTTACTGCTTCTGTAAAGACTGACAGTCCTGGAAACCCAATGGGGTCACTACCAGTCAGAATCGAGTCGATGGCAGTGAGTTTGGTTTTCTCCACCTACACAATTTGACCACAGTCTGTCCCTGTCCCTGTTCACTGTCCCAAGCAGTTACGACCACCTGTTTTATTTCCTCCTTCATCTTTTTTTTTTTTTTTTCACTTTGGAAATCTCTTTACAGTGGAACCTCCATGAAGGCAGGGACATTTTCACGTTTACTGTTTTTCCCAGCACATTGCATGGGTCTAGAGCACAGAAGGTAAACAATCTATACCTGTTGACTGAATGCACCATGAATATGGACTTGAAAGACCAAAATACTAAATTAATGCTTTCAAATAGCCATGGCTTTGTTATCATCTGAACTCCTTACAAATTAGTCTCAGTGCCCTCTCATCTACAATCCACTGCACACCTGCAACGTGCCAGGCTCTGTTACGCCCGATGACAAAGATGAACATAATTAAGGTTATGTTCACACACACCCCACCCATCTTGTGCAGAATTAAGAGGTACCCAAGGCAAAGACTGGGATCTCCATTTCAGAAGAGAAGAAGTGCCCTATACCTACAAGGGGAAAGTGTGAGAACATGAATCCAGTCAAGATTTCAAACCAAAGCTTGGCCCACTCAATACCTTCCCTGCCTCCTCACATCTGCAGCTGCTATCCTGGAACTCAGGGCAGGGAGTTATTTGCAAGTGGGACTCCTATTCAAGGATGCTGTTAGCCTATAATGGGGTGTTAGTTGAGGAAATGAGGTGGGGGTGGGGCCTGGTCAGCAATTCCAAATAATTTGTTTGATCCTGGAGCTATTACCCTCCTCCAACACTGCCTAAGGAGCTCTGGTGGTGTAGTGCTTAGGGCATTTCACTACTAACCAGAAGGCTGGCAGTTCAAACCCATCAGCCACACCTGGAAGGAAGGTTGGGCAGTCTACTCCTGTAGTGATACTGCCTCGGAAACCCAAGGAGGGGTTGCTGTGAGTTGGATCTGACTCTACGGCAGTGAGTTTTTTTTTTTTTTTTTTTTTTTAACACTTTCTAAGCAGAGAAGGAAAGAAGGCTCTCAATATGGAGATGTTTTTAGGCCTGAATGTATATTTCATGTTAATTTCACAAGCAAAGCATGACTGTGGAGCCTTAGTGCAAAAGTAAAACAGAGATAAGGCACACGTCTGCTCTAGTTCTCACTCTCTATCCCAATCTCTCTTCCACCAAGAGGTGAGCCTTGCTGTTAAATTGCTATAGTTCCCGATTTACGACATATTCACATGAATTTACAACAATCCTTGTGTCTGGAACATTGCATTTTCTGAAAGGGAGTTAGGGCAAATGCATACAGGGGGATATAGAAGAAATTGCTGCGTTATGTGAATATGCTCCAAGCATTTGGTAAGGACAATATGGTGGAAGAGATCGGCAGAAAAGCCACCCACGTGGCAAGAATGCTGAACCTCCGTATCACCAGTGAACCTGGTATCACCAGTGTGGAGCAGCCTACAGATCATGGAGAAGAACTGACAGGACAGGACTTAAAGCATTTTGAAGGGGAACAAAATGCTGAAGAAGAAAAAAATAACGAGGAAGAGGAAGGAGAGAAGTTGTCAAAAGATTCTACAGTGAAAGGATTAGCTAGAGTTGTTTTAGACTAAATCAAGGGCTTTAGTTGCTTGAAAAATGGACCTTTGCTAAAGTTGAGAGGCAGATTTGGGGAACAGTGAGATGTTACCACAAAATATATGAAGATAAAAAGAAAAGCACCACCTAGACAACTCTCACTGGTTTTCTGACTAGAAACACCATCCCTACTCCCAGGGACGATCCAGATGATCCATGCCACACGTGGAGTTATTACTGCAGCTGACAAAACGCCAACCGTGTCCAACTCTTTTCACCCATGGAGCAAATCTACATGGTTTATGTATCATTTTATGTATGTATGTATTAAAAAATACATCTGTAAGTCTGTATGTTAATGTTTCCAACCTCTAAAGACAAAGATCATAGTTATAAAGATACTGATAATAAAAGGCAATAATGATTAAAAACTTAAAAAAAAGAGAGAAAGTATTTAAATTACTTCAGAGCTGACTTACGATGGAGTCTCTAAGTTGAGAACTACCTGTATGTCCTTCCAGCCCATTTTCTCTTGCATCTTATATGTTTCTCATGCATGCACCCACAGTAAGCTGTGGGCCAGGCCCTGTACTGTTACTGTTGCTGTTGTTACTTGCCGTTGAGTCAATTTCAACTCACAGCCACCTCATGTGTGCGGAGTAGAGCAGCTCCATAGGGTTTTGAAGACTGTGACCTTTCAGAACCATATATACCCCAGCCTGTCTTCATAGGGGCCACCGGATGGGTTCGAACCACCAACCTTTCAGCCTGTAACCATTCGTACTGCCCAAGGACTCTTCCGAGTACAATCTCATTGATATTCAGGAACCCATAGACAAGTGTTGGGTATATGTGACATAAGTATGTGTGTGGGTGTGCCTGTGAGAGTAGGCATGTGTTTATAGACGTACGTCATACTCTGTCTTATCACTCACCTTTGCCTCTCAACACTTTGTCCATATGGAACTATCTTATTCTTTCCAGGGGCTGTGTGTGGGTGGATCCTGGTTTGTTTAAGTAGTCTCCTGTTGCTTAATATTTAGGTCATTTCTCTCTCTCTCTCTCTTTTTTTTTTTTTATTATTATTATTATAAACCATGTTTTCATGAATATCCTTCCACAAATCTTGAATTTCTAGTTGAAACCAACTCGGCGGCAGTGAGTTTGGTTTTTGAGAGGGTTGTTGTTGTTGTGTTGTTATGTGCCATCGAGTTGGACCTGACTCATAGCTACCCCTCCTTGGGTTCCTGAGGCAGTATCACTACAGAAGTATATTGCCCCATCTTCCTTGCAAGGAGTGGCTGGTGGGTTTGAACTGCCAGCCTTCTGGTTAGCAGTCAGGTGCCTTAGGCACTATGCTACCAGAGCTCCTAGGGCTACTTCATTTGTTGTTGTTGTTATGTGCCATTGAGTCGGACCCGACTCATAGCGACCCCTCCTTGGGTTCCTGAGGCAGTATCACTACAGAAGTATTTTGCCCCATCTTCCTTCCGGGGAGTGGCTGGTGGGTTTGAACTGCCAGCCTTCTGGTCAGCTGTCAAGTGCCTTAGTCACTATGCTACCAGAGCTCCCGGTCTTAAATCTTAACTCTTAGTTGGAACTCTGATAGCCTAATCTATGAAAGACATATGTCACCTCCAAATAGGTTTGGGGGCCTATTTGTTCAACCCTTTAGCTGTGGAGATGGAGAGGTGGGTGTGGAGTTACAACTGAACTCCAGCCTGATAACAAGCCCCTCTATCTCAGGTTTCCTTCGGACGGAGAGATAGGCTAGCATCTGACCTCTGGCCTTGGGAGGGGGCACACCTTTTACCGAGGACCCCACCCTTTCAGCAAGTGGCTCAGCTTCTCAGATCCCACTACGGTTGGAAGCCACCTTGATTCTTACTAAAGCCAAGTTATTGTGGCGTGTTCTGTGAGGGAACAAAAGGCCAGTGTGAAGGTGGGCTGGCTGAGTTAGGAGGTGGTCTGGCCGTCCCAGTCCCAAGACCACCCAAGTGGATGCACTTGAGTCTCTGACACCTGGAGGAAGTTGTTTGACTTCCCTGGGCCTTGGTTTCCCCATTAGTAAAGCTGAGCCACTAGTCCTTGCCCTGCACTCGTTAATCTGGGAATTCTCCAAATCTGGAGAACTGTATTTCCAAGTGGAGGCACCATCTTCCTTGCACATCCCCTGGAGTAGGATGTGGGCCTTTGTTATGCACCTAGCAAAGCCCCAGCTTTATCTCCACCCTGCTAGAGATATCTAGGCTTCTCTGGCCCTTGATGAGTTACTTCCTTAACTTCCTTAACTGTTAGTGTGAGTGGGGGGGTGGGGTGGGCTGATATTGAAAATCCCTTCAATGTGCTCTCAAAAACCCACTGCTGTGGACTCAAGTCTGACTCACAGCACCCCCATTGGGTTCCCAGAGCTGTAAATCTTTATGGAAGCAGACAACATCATCTTTCTCCTGCAGAGCAACTGGTTGCTTTGAACCACTAAACTTTTGGTTAGCAGCCAAACGTCTTAACCACTACATCACCAGAACTCTTCCTTCAATGTGTTAAAGACTTGTAAAAATGACTGTAGTCATTTCACGGATGCTCACTATGTGCCGTGGACTGGCCAGTGCATGGAATCCTCACTGCTCAGAGGAAAGGACTGAGGCTCAGAGATATCCCAAGACTTGCTACAATTCACACAGCTTGCAAGGCTCAGAGCTGGAGTCCATCTAACAACGAAGCCTGGACTTTTAGCCATTCCACCACACACAAGGAAGCAGTTCCTGTTACCCCCCTATTCTGGCTGCCATAGGAATTGGACAGAGCTGGGTGAATTTCAACTCTGCCAGTGCTCAAAATTATTCTCACTACATAACTTGCCAGTGCTCAAGTTCCACCAGGAGCTCTGGTGGTGTAGTGCCTAAGGCATTTGAGTGCTAACCAGAAGGCTGGTAGTTCAAACCCATCAGCCACTCCTCGGGAGGAAGGTTGGGCAATCTACTTCCATAGTGATACTGTCTTGAAAACCCAAGGAGTGTTCTCTATGAGTTGGGTCTGACTCGACAGCAGTGAGTGAAGAGTTCCACCATTCGAACCATCCCCATGGTCCGGCCAAGCAACGATCCTTCCTTGACTTGCCTTGTCAATGTGGAAGGGCAAACCAAAACCAAACTCACTACCATTGAGTTGATTGCGACTCTGAGCGACTCCCTTTGGGTTTCTGAGGCGGTAAATCTTTACGGAAGTAGATTGCCCAGTCTTCCTTCCGCAGAGTGGCTGGTGGGTTTGAACTGCCAAACTTCTGGGTCATAGTCAAATGCCAAGGGCAGAGGGTGGTAAACCTGATCCCCAAAAGGTGGGAGAGAGCCCAATGTCCATCAACAGATAAACAGATAAGCACATACAAGCACATGATACAAACAATGGGAAGCCACTCAGCCATAAATGAAGTGCCCATGAAGCACAATGTGGATGAACCTTGAAAACGTCATGCTGAGACCAGTCAGCCAGATGCCAAAGGGCAAATACCCTATGAGCTCACTGATGGGAAACAAGCCAATACACAGACACCAAAGATTGTTAGTGGATTGCAACCATTGTCAGGAAACAAAATGGGTGTAAATTGTTGGGAAAACTAATGTGTTCCATAAACTTTCACCAAAACTACAATTAAAAAAAAAAAGATTATTAGTGGTTATCAAGAGTGGGAGGGAAGGGGACAGGGGGAGTGTTTGCTTAGGGGCATTGAGTTTGTGTTCATTGGGTGGGATCATTTAGAAAAGGACAGTGAGAATGGATGGACACCTTGAAGAAGTTGTCACTATCCCTTAATTGTACATGTAGGAATTGTTGAGTGGTGTATGTTTTGCTAGATGTGTTTTCACCATAACACTCACACTAATAATACTAACAAAGGCAATGAGTGCCCACCAACAACATGCATCACTGGTTTGGTCTCTAAGAGGAAGTCTTTGTCGTCCATCCAAGGCCACTAGAAAGCATCATGGGAGGTCAGCTGGGGCTGCCAGCTCTGCCCCTAGCATGCTCATGTGGCCTTGAGCTGGGCACTGGCTTCTTCTGTCCCATAGGCTGCTCTCCTGGGAAATGGGGCTGCATCCTCCTTGAGCTGGCCCAGTGTGCAAATTAATGTTGCATAGTTGCAGGAGCGACCTTACAGTTTGTTTCCTGATGCTTCCCCTTTTCACGGATGGGACACAGCCCGGGCAGGTCAGCACCCACCCAGAGGACCATGGGACACTCCATAGATGTGTCAATCCTGTGGTCCAAAGGTGATCATCGGCCTGCCTGTGTACACAGGTGTAGCTGAAGAGGTGGTCGTGTTACCTGCAGGTCATCCCACACCTACGCATGCCTGCTAACTGTACTGGGAGCCAGCTAGCTCTGGGGAACCTTGCTGGGCTGACAGATGGGTGGTCCTGCCCCTCAGCCTTTGTTATCACTCCAGTGGCACACCCACTGCATTTAATTAACATTCTCCTGCTAAGGTCCCTGGCAGGAGCACAGAGAGATCTAGAAGCCAGTGAGAGTGAGGAGGGGGTGAGGGGGAAAATCTATTCTTTCCTTACACAAAGAAGTATGTCCAGGCTTACTATGTGAAGGTCTGTGGTCAGCTGGTGGGAAATATGAGCAGAATCAGGCAAAGAGATGGCCACCCCACATGGCCCTTCCTGGAGCACCAAAAGTTGAACACCTGTAACTCAAGGCAGATTTGTTCCAAGCACAGAAATGTCCCAATGAGGATCCCAGGGCCTCAGAGTGGGAGAGGCTGTGTCCACATGGCTGGAGGGGAAGCCAGAATGAGACAGGTAGAGGTGGCAGGAGAAGGCAATGGAAGAGGAGGGGCCAGAGCTAGCAAAAGGGGCAGAGGCTGGGCAGGGGAAAGCAGCCTCTTCCTAGGAGGCTAGAGTCCTGCCAGTCACCAGTGGGAGGGAAGACAAACAAGCTAACTGGGAGCCAGGGAACCGAAGGTCTTGCTTGCCAGCCTGAGGAGCTGGGCATCTCACTTGCTCATAACAGCCGGTAGTAGCATGATGGTTTGTTGTCGGGTTAGCTGCTATCGAGTCAGTGCAATGGGATCAGACTACTGTGGTCCACAGGGTTTTCACTGGCCGATGTGCAGAAGTCCATCTTCAGGCCTTTCTTCCTTTGTCTTAGTCTAGTCAGCATCACAGCAACATGCAAGCCTCCACTGCAGACAGATTTGTGGAGACAAGATTGAAGTTGTCAAGGACTTCATATTACTTGGTTCTATAACCAACACCCATGGAAGCAGCAGTCAAGACATCAGACGATGTATATTGCATTGGGCAAATCTGCTACAAAAAACCTCTTCCAAGTAATGAAGAGCAAAGGTGTCTCCTTGAAGACTAAGGTGCGCCTAACCCAAGCCATGGTATTTTCAATTGCCTCTTATGCATGTGAGAGCTGGACAATGAATAAGGAAGACCAAAGAAGAGTTGATGCTTTTGAGTTGTGGTGTTGGAGAAGAATGCTAACAGTACTATGGTCTGCTAAAAGGACTAACAAATCTGTCCTGGAGGAAGTGCAGCCAGAATGCTCCTTGGAAGTGAGATTGGCCAGACCTTGTCTCACCTACTTTGTCATGTTATCAGAAGGAACCATTCCCTGAAGAAGGGTATCATGGTTGGTAAAGTGGAGGGTCAACAAAGAAGGGGAAGGCCCTCACGAGATGGATAGACACAGTGGCTGCAATGATGGGCTCAGGTATAACAAGGACCATGAGGCTGGCACAAGACGGGGCAGTGTTTCGTTCTGCATGGGGTTGTGATGAGTTGGAGATGACTTGACGGCACCTAACAACAACAACAACAACAGCTGCAGACAGGTAGTGACTGTGCATGAGGTGCTGTGGTCAGGAACCAAACCCAGGTCTCCCTCGTGGAAGGTGAAGAACTCTACCACTCTGTGGTATGATGGCAAGAGCGTGGTTTTTGGAACTAAAGAGACCTCAGTCCAGATCTCAGTTGGGAGACTTAGGGCAGGTAACACCCTATCTGGGTCCTGGTGTCTTTACTTGTAGAAGGAGATGGTGACAGGGCCACTTCCCAGGAGTAGAGTGACCATCCACTGTAAACTCAGGAGGCTCACCTGTTTCCCTCCCTCATGAGGCTGACCTTCAGGACTTGATGCCAAGTCCATCTGCTCCACTTTGTAGAACAACAGAACTAGTTGTGTTGTTGTTGTTCTTAGTTGCTGTAGAGTTGGCTTCAACTCATGATGACCTTCCCTATAACGGAGGAGAACGTGCCCAGTCCTGGGCCGTTTTCACAATCATTGGTATGCGTGAGTCTACTGTTTAGCGTCCATGTCACTGAGGGCTTCCCTGTCCTTTGTGGAGCCTCCACTTTACCATCTATGATGTCCTTTTCTAGCCTTTGGTATCCCTGATGACATATCTAAAGGAAGCAAGCCGAAGTCTCGCCACCCTTGCTTCTAAGGAACATTCCAGTTGTATTTCTTCTGAGACGGATCTGTTCATTCTTCTGGACTCCATGCTATTTTTTATGTTCTTTTGCCAACACCACAGTTTGAATGCATCCATTCTTCTTCCATCTTCCTTTCTCGTTGTTCAGCTTTTGCACACATATAAGGTGACTGAAAACATCATGGCTTGGGTCAGGCACACCTTAGCATCTTGGCTTTTTAAAACTTTAGCAGCAGATTTGCCCAGTGCAATACATCATTTGATTTCTTGACTACTGCAGCCATGGGTGTTGATTGTAGATCCAAGTAGAATGGACTCATTGAGAACTTCATTGACAATGGAACTACTCGTCTGCACTAATTTAGAAGTGGTCATGGTGAGCGCTAGTCTTCAACACAAATTTCTACTGCTCTGTGTCTGGTATGCAGAGGTCTGCTCTCATTTAGAACATGAACCAATCAAAAGCCAACTTGTTACTAAGGTAACAAGTAACAGCCTGGGTCAGCCTCAGCCGAGATTCGAGGACTGAGATTTCACAGAGATTCCAGTTTTGTAAGCGAGAAATATTCAATAAAGAACTGCCCTGAAATATGGGGTGGTATGCATTCACCACACATATTCAATATCCATCTTTCATCGGAAGTGCCAGAATAACGCTGCCAAGCAGAGAGCTTTGAAAAATGTCTCAGTCTGCTCTTGCTTCATGTTATTGAAGGGCCTGAACAGTGAACAAGTTATTTTAAAAATTATTTCAAGTCAAACATTTACTTGATCACCGTAGTCTAGTTTAACTTGGAAAGCTACTTTCATAGGTTTTTTTTTTTTTTTTCTGGGAGAAAAAAAAAAAGATGGCTATGGCTTAAATCAGAAATGTGGACAGCATTATCAAAAACTTATGTTCCTGTCTCAAAGTCGATGGAGATACTTTAAGATCCAAATAATTTCAGAATTCTAGAATTTCAGGGCAATATTGTCGTAAGTCGGGAACGAATGTGTTTTGATGGTGCCATTGCACTTGCAGATATTGTGTTGACCTATCAGGCAAAGCTGAAAATGACTCTATCTACAAACCTTAGGACAGGGAAATAAAATGTTCTTTAAGGATCTTTTAAACACACACACACCCACACACACCCATAACCCAAACTTGCAAGGTATCATGTAGACAAGAGGGGTTCTTTTCAGTTCAACTGTCCTATGTTTGGCTCATAGACCTAATTCCCCAAGCTATCATTACTATGAACAAACTACGTTTCCCCATAATACATAAATTACCAACAACCCAACAGCATGAGAGATGGACTCTTGTGATTTTAAACCCAGGACCTTCTGGTCTGCAGAAAGAATTTTACTGCTAAGTGAAACCAAATCCACAGTGTGGATCAAGCATCGCTTAGCTCTCGTCTCTGGCTGCCTGTAGATACCCCAAACAAAAAAAAAACGAACTCCAGAAAGGAGGTGACGAGGGAGGGGAGCTGGTGTTGGGATAGCTGGCCCAGAAATGATCAACTGTGCAAAGCTAGGGACTGGGGGGTTGTGGAGGCGGAAGGGGGTGTGTATGTATAGGGAGAATATATTGTAAAATTCTTGATCCCTGCCTAAGAAAAAATAATGAAAGCCCCAACACAAATCAAACCAATGAAGAGCTTGAGGCTGTTTCTGAGAATTCTGTTTCCTGTCAGGGCCAAGCAGGGAGGGGCTGGCCTGGATTATCCAGACAGGCCAGACATTGGAGAGGCCAGTCTGTAGGGCTTAAGTGGAGTCAAGGTGTCAGGTCCTGTGGATGGGGACTGAGCAGGTGAAATGACTTGTGACTTCTGAAAGTGTTTTTTGTTTGCTTTCTGTTTTTGTTTTTTTCCCATTTCCCAGGACTCTGCCTTGACTTCTGTCTCATAAGCCTTGGTTTTGCAAATCAGCAGAGGGGCTGAGGGATTGTGGTCACCTGGTTAAAAAGCAGACAGGAAAGCACAGGACCCCCAAAATGCCCTTTTAGGAATTCAGAAAACTATTCAAACCCTGACAGTCATGTTGGAGCAAGGTGGAATGTCCTTTGGTGACTACTGTCAGAGGCAGGACACATGTGTGGCCCTGTGCTTGTCATGTTCCTGCAGTCAGGCTTACCCAGTCTCAGCGCAACCTGTGACCAACTTCCTATTCAGGTTCCAAGAGGATGCACGGACAGAGGACCATTTCATCACGTTCTGTTGAAAGACACTGAAAAGCCAGCAGGGCTCTGCATCAGACACATCCCCACCGATACTAAGCTTTGCAGACCAAGTTTTAGAGTGCAAAATGGCCACCCAGGAAGGCTATCCTTTCCTACAATTTGCAGTTTTATTTTATGGTATTCTTTTCTTGCAAAAAGAAAAAAGAAAGAAGCTTAACCCATCAATATGATCTTTTGCATATTAAATAAACTTTCTTTAACCCAAATACACATCTTGGCTAGCTAACTCTGATCACGAACACATCTCTGTATGTGTGTTTCAGTTTCTGAAATTAAGCAGCGGAAAGCTAGGGAACTGTTTTTTAATTATTTTTTTAGAAGAGCAATTGTTTTTCTGAAAGCTTTAAAATGGCAGTCTACGAAAACGGGAAAAAAAAAAAAAAAAAAGATTACTTTTATCCATTTCAAAATGAGCTGGAAGGTTAGCCAGGAATGTCGAACGCTGGGAGGGGGACCCCATGCCTTCTTTACATCAAACAATGTGTCCAGTCCCTGTCGCTGGGCTGACCACACTATATGGCATGTTGGAATGCATAGGAAATATAAACAAAACACCTCCTCCAGTCTTTCTGGGCGAGTCTTTTTTCCTACATTACAGGTCGCCCCAGTACGGTCCTTATTAAGGGGATCTCCATTTCCTGGAGCGCTTCAACTGAATATAAAGAGACTGGTTTCTGTTGTGTCTGAGCCATCTTTCTCCCCTATGCTGTCCAAAACTTCACAGAAGGGACAATGCCTTTGGAAAGTCTGCCTAGGACAAAGTGACACCAAGTCAATGTGCTGGCCTCGGGGAGCAGACTAGAAGGAGCCGGGCCCGCCCGCCCCAGCGCGCAGGAAGTCAACTGGTGACTTCGTCTGGCACCCTGGCGAACGAGCCAGGCGGCTCTGCCTCCCTGGGTGACCAACCGTCCAATCCACATTCTCCCGCACGTGAGACGCATGCAGTCGCCACGTCTGGGTTTATGCAGATCCATACGCGTTTCAGAAACCTGGAAACCCAGACCCGGCTGCCGAACTTTGCCCCGCGCCGCCTTCGCAGCGCCCGGCCACAAGCTCCTAGCCGAGCGACCCCGGTGCCTGGCTCAGATACGCCATTTGTGTCCAGAAATTCCTGCCCCCCTGATCCTCCTCGGAGGCTGACTGATTTTTGCATCTTAATTGGTTCTGTGACACGGAGCCATTCTGCTGGTAACATCGTGAAGTGATACCTAGATTTTTAACACCTATTTGTGTTGGACTGATTTGTTCAGTCCTAAGACATGCATTTAATGGCATGCCAGTCAGTCCCCAGTCCTGCTTAAGTGTCCCCTCCGACGGGCTGGTTTAAAGAAAAATGACAGAAAACGTTCTTTAATAACTATGGTTTATCCATTTCTTTCAGCGAGTAAGTGGCACGTTCTCGCCTCATTTGCAGCTTTTAGTCCCAAATGGACACTGCGTTTGAAATATCCTCTTTCTTTTTCTCTTCTCTCTCTCTCTCTCTTTTTTTCCCTGAGGCTGCCACTTGAAAGTCGAAATCTAGCAAGAATGTAATGGTAGGTGCCAGCTTTGTGAATTACAGGGTGACTGCCCGAGCTGATCCTAAAAAGCGACTGTCTTTTCATGCCGCATAAAAGGCTGAAGTGTTTACATATCAAAAGGCTATAGGCCAATTTCTGTCAAAATTACACATGAAGTTAAGCAGTACAAGCAATTTATTTAAACACTAGTCATTGTAGAAAAATTCAAAACCATATGCTCTTTTAGCCGTTTTTCACAAATGCATTTGACCCATGACTTGGCTAGACATACAAGCTTCATAATTTACTCTAAATTTCAAATCCCCTTGACGTTTAAATAAAAGATCTTCATTAATGAGGTTTACATGAATGAAAACTTTAGAAGCTGATACCGGTTAGCGAGGGGTTTTCGGGACGGTCTGTGCACTCGCCCTCATTTTCAAGTGACTGACTTTGCTAATCATTTCAAGAGAAAGTTCCCCGAGAACAAACGATCCTCATTTGCATTCTGTGATTTGCAAAAGCAGAGGTGCAGTCACTTTGAAACAAACTTTGGTAAATAGTCCGGCCGAGAACCTGGGAGACCCGAGCGATTTTTTTTGCCGAGGCCTTGGGAACGCACCACTTTTCAACAGCCCCTCTCCTCCCCCCACTGTTCGCTTGAGTGTTGCTAACACCTCGAATTTTTCGTCCCCGGGGGCTTTTATCTGGAATGTCGCGAAACTTGGAGCAAAGATCCACGCGAAAGCGCCCCCGCGTCCCTCCATCTGCGGGAGCCCCAGCCCGTGTGCGCTGTTTTCGTTAGCCGACGGCGTCTGCGCCTCGCTCTCTTCACCGCCCCAACCTCCCCCGGAAAATTCCCCGCGGGTGCGGGAGACGCCCCGCAAGGAGCCGCAGGGCCGGGGACAGGGTTCTCAGTGCCAGTTTGGAGGCACTGGATTTTTGTTTTGTTTTAAAGCCCAAGTGCAAACAATAAAACCGATTTGCTCCTTAAAGATGGGACGGGGGGGGGGGGCGGTTCTCAGCGCTGCGTCCTGGCTGCTAGGGGGTCCGCACCTTGCCCCTAACTGGCCTGACTCCGCGGCTGACGCGCCCTGAGTCGTGGGCTCCGTACCTGGGAAAGGAATGCATCAGTTTGGTGCAAATGGCAAGACAAAATTCCCACTTAAACGCGTCAGATCATGAACTCTGCTAGTTGACCCGGCAAGTAGCAGGGAGAATTAAGAAAAGGAAAGGTCTCGAAATGAACCGTAGGAAGTTGGAGATATATATACACACATACATTTTTAACATATACATGTATGTACATTTATCTGTATATGTGTGTATGTACATGTGTGTATATGTATATACGTGTGCATGTGTGTGTGTGTGTGTGTGTGTATGAGGGGCGGATAGTGGGACGAGTTTTCTTCATGGATATCATGAGGCGGGAGGAGATACCCAGAGACACACTTCCAAACTTGGGCGCTCGGTTTTAAATCAGAGAGGCAATTTAATCTTGCTGTCGGAATCAGTTGCGCGAAGACCGAGGCGCAGAAGCGCTGTGATGAATGCCGGACCTCAAACAGCCCCTACGCTGGTGCAGCCCACTGATCTAGTCTTTAATATCCTAAAAATGAGGCTATTACCCGGGCGACGGGCTGCGCCACAAACACATTTTCATAGACTTCGGTGTGGTGATTGCTTTGTGGGAAATCGTGTTTGGGTGATAATAGGGAAAATCAGCGGCGCATTGGCTGCATTTCCGACCTAAGCGCTCGCGGGCCGGCTCTCGAAGCGCGCGGGCCTCCCATGCTGAGCCGTGCGTGCGGGGCCGACAAACAATCGCTTAGCCACACGAGGCAGGCAATTTGCGTGCGTCGCATTTGTTATTCCAATTGCGCCGGGCAACTCGGGGGCTGCTGATTGTTAAGCGCTGGGGGGACACTTGTAAGTTTGGGGCCTCGGAGGAGGTGCCTGCCTGCCTGCCCCAGGGCCTGCCTCCCCGCGGGCGACTGCAGGTGGAGGGGCTGCCTGGAGGGGGAGGCTCCTTGGAGTCGGGCGCGAGGTAGAGTTGCCTCGGAGAGCTGGTGGAGGGTCGGGAACCGGGTGATGCCTCTCCGGAAAATCGTCTCTGCAGGAGGACTGAGCTGGCGACCTCTTGTCCTTATTTGGACCCAGCTGATGCAGAACCCCATACCTCGGGTGCGGGGTGGATGTGGGGAGAGCACACTCCTTCGTCTTAATGAAAAGAATTAGAATATGCGTCTAAGTCCCCTCCCCAACTTCCTTGTCGACAATTATCCAACCTCATTAAATACTAGGGTAGTAAGTATGACAGTGAATGTCGGAGTTAGTTCAATCAAACAAAAATAATCCTGATGCGGAGAGGGAGGGAATGCGCTGTTGGGTGAAGACATTCTGTCTAGAACTCTGACACTCAGACTCCCTGTCAAATGCTCCTCCAGCTAGGGGTCAGAAGGCACCGTGGAAGGGGTGCAGACAAGCAGAGGGAGCCGTTTAGCAGTTGGCTAAACCTGATTATTCAAAAGGAACAATGAAAGGAGGCTTGGGGTTTGTGTGGGGAGGTGGCCGTATGCTTTTGAACACTTGGAGGCACGTTTTAAGTCTGCGGCCAAAGTCTGGGCGCAGTCCTGGTCCGAGCACCTGGGCTGAAACGCACGCGGAATCGGCCCCGGCTGCCCGCGGCACTCAGGCGCAGGTCGAAGTGCATCCACTCCCCAACGCCCCGCCGCCAGCACCCAGCCACCAACGCAAACGCGGCGAAAACTCAAGCCCATCCACTGGGCTGTACAGTCACACCTGGGAAAGAGTGGCTGGGAGTGTGTGCCTCTAGAACTCCTTGCTTTTTTAAGTCTCGGAGAACAGAAAAATGCTTCCATGCCCATTTAGGAGAGGGAAGGCACGCCACTGCTACCCCCAGACCTGACCTCTCTGAAGGGGAGGGTCACACTCCTCCCTCCCAGAGTGGTTTTCATTGTAAAATTGAAACCCACCGCTGCCCGGCCTTAGTCGCTACTCAGCCCCCTCAGTTTTGCGCAGCACTGAAAAGAGCAAGGCGCTCAGGCTAGTGGGAGCGAGGGCGCCGAGGTCCACGCACCAAGGCCTCGGAGCAGAAGCGCCGCCGCCTGGCTTCGCCCTGCGGCCCCCGCGCGCTGCCGGAGGGCTGAGCCCCAACAGGACTAAACCTGTGCTTCAGGGTCCCTCTGACCCTGGAACAGCAATTAACACGCGCCCTTTCCCCTTTGCCCCAGGGCGGGCGAGGGCAGCCCACTTAGCCCAACTGCGGCGACTTCAGACAGACAACCCTGAGGGAGCCCTGGTTACTTAGCCAAAGAGAAATCGCGAAAACCGTGGGCAGTTAAGCATGGCCTTCCTTCGGGAAACCCGCAGTGTCCCCCATCCCGGCCCTCCGCGGTCTCGCAGGAGCACGGCTCTGCTCCTTCCGCGGGAGCGGCCTCGGTGGCCTGCGCCATGGGTCGGGGAAGGACGGTTCTGCCCCCGGCGGCCTTGCGCCCGGCGCGAGTGGTCCTGGAGCTGCTTTCGTTCCGCGCGCACCGCTGCCTACCTTCTCTCAGGGCACTCGGCCGCTTGCGCGCCGTGGCGACTGGCTGCGCCTCCCGCGGCTTCGGCGGCCCGGCCGTGCCGCGCTCAAGTACCAGCAAATCACGGTGGCCGCCTGCCGCGAGCAGAGTCCGCCTTGGGCAAGCCGCCGGGGCCTAGGGAACCCAAGCCCGGGGCCTGCTGGGCGAAAGGGGAATGGGCAGGTAGCAAGGAAAAAAAAAAGAAAATCGACTCATTTTTTGAAGAAAGGAATAGCGAAGCCTGAAAGGCCGTTTCTGGACTGGGGTTAAGGGGACTAGAGAAAAGGAGGGAGAAGATACCTCATTTCAAAAACTACAAAAAGAAAGAACACAAAAGCTACCTTCCCTAGGCAGGGAAGGATCAGCGGGAAGTACCACTTCAGAGTGCTACTCTTGGTGGCGAATTTTAACTAGTGGTGGCATTTGGCCTCTACTGTGTAAGGGCCTAGGGGCTGCATTGGTTGTTTTCAGACCCACAGGGGCCGCGGAAAATAAAACTCGGGGTTTTTGAGAAAACAGTGCACCTCTTCTTATGTCGCTTTTGCCTTTCAAAATTATGGTCTTTGCAAAACCAAAAGTTTTCGGGGGGGGGGTGTCCGGAGGAGGTGGTGGTAACCAGTTCCATTTGAGGAAAGAAGGTTGAGATTAAATTAAATAAAAAAAAATAGAGGTGGGTGTCTAGGGGCTTCGGAGGAGGAGCGTAACTTTCAATTGAGGAAAGACACAAGCCCTCACAAATTCTACAACAAATTCCGAAAGGGGGAAAAAAGTAGCCCCAAAGTAAAATGGGCCGCAATGAATCCGACCTACAGGCAAAGGAAATCGTACCCAATAATAGGACCCAATCTGAGAAGAAGAAAAAAAATAAAAGGTGGGGCGGAGAGAGCCGGAGCAGGGAGTTGTCAACTGCGGCTGCACAATGGAATTAATGAGATTAACCGGGGCAATTAGGCCGTCAGTCCAGCTCTGCAGGCCAGAGGCCCGGCCGCTGCATGGAAAAGATTAGGTTAATTTCATTAATTCGCAATCCACAATCTCTTTTCAGGCCGCCGAACCTCCTCCCCTTTGGCACCTCCCCTCCTCCTCTCTCTCTAAATCCCCCCCCACCCCACCCACCCAAAGGAAAAGAAAGGGCCAAATCGGGTTCTGTTTGTCATCTGCCTATTACCAGGAACTAAATCCAGGATGACGTCGACTCGGTATAAAACCAACAAGAGGTTGAGCAGGCTGAGCGCCGTCCTCCCGCGGGTTGAGCTGGGCGCGCGGCGGCGCGCGGCGGGAGAAGGAGGCGCGCGGACGCAGGGGGCGGGGAGGGGCGCCGGCTGCGCCCTCGCCGGCCGCGTCTCTTTCGCTTGGGTCGGCGGCGGGAGGAGCGGGACCCCACCCCCCCCAACTTGGAAGCTCTTTCCTCGGCGCGTCCCCGCCGCCCCCGGTCCCGGCGCGGGGCTCGGGGATGCCCGCCAGCATGTTCAGCATTGACAACATCCTGGCCGCCCGGCCGCGCTGCAAGGACTCGGTGCTGCCGGTGGCGCCCAGCGCCGCGGCGCCTGTGGTCTTCCCGGCCCTGCACGGGGACTCGCTCTACAGCTCCGGCAGCCGTGCCTCCTCGGACTTTGGCGCCTTCTACCCGCGTCCCGTGGCCCCCGGCGGCGCCGGCCTCTCGGCTGCGGTCGGCGGCTCCCGCCTGGGCTACAACAACTACTTCTACGGGCAGCTGCACGTGCAAGCGGCGCCCGTGGGCCCGGCCTGCTGCGGGGCCGTGCCGCCGCTGGGCACCCAGCAGTGCTCCTGCGTTCCGACGCCCCCAGGTAGGGTGCAGTTCGGCCCTGGCGGCGCTGCCAGCCCGGGGCCTTGACACCTGGGCGTGGGGGCGGCGCTGCTGCTTTTTTTGCACAAACTTTTGTCGACTTGAAAATCTGCATCTCGCCCCTCTTTTTTTTTTTTTTTGCCGGGAGCGGGACATGGCATGCTTCTTGTTGCAGACGTTAGGGGCGAGTTGGGAAAAGTGCAATTCAGTGCCCGCAGGGGGAGACTGGGCTTTCAGGGTTGCAGAACTGGCTGTGGGAATGTGTGAGGGACGTTCCACCGCGCTGCCCTAATCCCAGCACTCCCATTTCCAGCACCCCCCATTCCCAGAACTCCCTTGCAGACGATTTTTAAGTCGGAACAGGTCTAGGTCAGGCATCAGGGTGGAGGGAGGCCCCGGCTGGGCGCGACCCCGGCCGGGGCTGACCTTGCGCCCCACTCTGTCGCAGGCTACGAGGGTCCCGGCTCGGTTCTGGTCTCGCCGGTGCCGCACCAGATGCTGCCCTACATGAACGTGGGCACGCTGTCTCGCACCGAGCTCCAGCTCCTCAACCAGCTGCACTGTCGCCGGAAGCGACGGCACCGCACCATCTTCACTGACGAGCAGCTGGAAGCGCTCGAGAACCTCTTCCAGGAAACCAAGTACCCGGACGTGGGCACGCGCGAGCAGCTGGCCAGGAAGGTGCACCTCCGCGAGGAGAAGGTGGAGGTAGGCGCGCCGAGCGGTCCTTCCCGCCGAGCTGGGCCCGAGCCCGGTCGGCCTGGCCCTCCTTGCCCTACGCCTTAAACCCCATCTCCGCGGCGTCTCGGATGCTGCTGGAGCCCGCGTTAGGCCCAGGAAGTTGGCTGGAAATGCGGAAGCGGGAGCGCGTGTCTGCCTTCCTCTCCTTGGCGGGCTCTCGGGGTCCCGGGTTCGGAGTCCATGCGGGGCCGGCCGGTGGCCACTGCGAATTCCCGGGGTGGCCAGGCTTTGGGGAAGCGCGAAGTTGATCCTGACTGTGGCTCTGTCCGCCGTTGTGCAACAGGTCTGGTTTAAGAACCGCCGCGCGAAATGGAGGCGGCAGAAAAGATCTTCGTCGTCGGAGTCTGAAAACGCCGAGAAGTGGAACAAGACGTCCAAGGCGTCGCCCGCCAAGAGGGAAGAGGAAGGTAAAAGCGACTTGGACTCGGACAGCTGACGGCCGCGGGCCGGCCGGGGCACTTGGCTAACGTGAAGGACTTGCACAGACAGACCATGCGACTTTCTTGCACACGCGCGGCCTTGCGGGGACGGGATGGAGGAAGAGAGAAGCAGTTGTAAATAGTGTGCAGACCGCGAGGGTCGGCGCCCGGGGCCGGGGCGGCGCTGGGGGTCGCAGTCCCGAAGCCCGAGGCCGCCTGCGCCTCGCTCCCCACCGTGGTATTTATAGTTAAGTTAACGGTGACAATACAATAAAGTGATGACGATGTAGACGGGCCACAGTCTGTATTTCGTACTCCCCCTCTCCCTCTAACACCATCAGGCTGAGGCCCCCCAAAAGATCCGTGTAGGCTGCGACTTTGGAAGGAAAATTGGGCATCTCTGACCAGTTCAAAAACAGTCGAAGTCTAAGTTGAACCAGACACAGAATCAGCAGCCTGGTTTAAAAGTACATTTTGTCGTGGGATGGGGAGTGGCGTTGCTGGGCCCAAGAGGACAAGATTTCCTTCCTTCTCCCCAGGAGCTGGGGGAGGCCCCGGAGGACTCTCCTGAGCCCAGTACATCTCACCGGGCCCTGCTGGTGCAAAACCCCAAACCTAGGGTAGCAAAGTCCGCAGGCAGAGTTAGGCGGCGGGCACGTCTGTTACCGAAGCTGCCCTGAATCTTCCACACCGACTCCGGATGCCAACCTTTTCCCAGGGCTAGCGTTTCTGTACCCCAACTCTGATGGTGCCGACTGGCCCCTCTCCCTCCCTCCGGGTGGCTAGGAGCTGCGCACCATGGCCCATGGGGACCCTGACGCTGGGCCCGCTTTGCTTCTCTCCCGGGCATCTGAGTTGCCCCAGCCTGCCCACCACATCCACTAGGCCACTCTGGTCTAAAAGCACAGTGTGGAAGCCTCCCGCTTTCTGGTGGCCTGGGTCTCTGCCCTGCGCCAGCCCAGCCCCCTGAGCCAGAGCCCCGCAGCGCACAGAGGTGCGGGTCAGCGGCTTTCAAAGGGCTGGAGAAGCCTCCAGGTGCCAGAATTAGCGGCTGACCAGAGCAGCCTGACCAAAGACAAAGGGTTGCTCTCCTTAAGAGCCCCAGGTGGCAGAGGGGCCAAAATGGAGGCCCAGGACCAGCAGGAATGGCTTCCAGTGCATTAAAGTAACTTCAATTTTACCTTCAGTGCACTTCATGGACGAGGAAGCTCTGAGAGCTCGGTGGCTTGGCCCAGGTGCCTGCTGCAGGTCACTGTGCCTTCTGCTGCTTTTACTTAGCAGCCAGCCATGGAACCAGCACCGGCCCAGCAGTGACTTTTCACATCCCGCTCTCTGGCAGTGGGTGGGTTGAAGCTTTGCAACGTACAAGTGTCTCCATCCCCAGTAGGTGAAACAATTTTTATAAAATAAGGGATGGCACCCGATTACTGCCCTTTAAAGTAAGGAGCACCTCTGGAGAAAGAAGGACGCAGCAGCTTGGAGGCAGGGTCTGTAGGGCAGAATAAGGCAGTGTGGTCCTGCAAGGGCAGAGCTGGCCACCTAGGGCAGGTTGCTCACCTGCTCTAATCTTCACCTTCCATGATGACAAAATGGCGACAGGGATGGTAACTACCTCCTGGGGTTGGTGTGGATGATGAAAGGAGGATTTGCATGGAAGCGTCCCTGGTGTGGAGACTCTTTGGGCTACTTAATGTTTAAGAATCTAATTATGAACTGTTTCTTGCCAGACGCAGCACTTTAAGATTTATATACATTCTTCTCTTGTGCCTTTAAAGACTGCTAAGAGATGGGAGATGGTCTCAGCATTTTCAGATGAGGAAATGAAGATGCAGAAACATTAAATAGTTTACCAACATTCAGCTTATAGGAAATAAAGAGGGTGTGTCTGTCTTTGCCCCCGGAGGAATCGTAGGCCACAGTTGAGACTGTTTCTGCCAATAGCAGTTCTTTTGAGAGAACGTTCAAAGAAGCCATAACATCAATTTCAAATGAGACTATTTGAATGACTATTAATCCCAGACCCCCTTATTAATAAGAATTCCAGGGTGAAAGATCTGCCCTGTGCTGCCACTCCTTAAGTGGCACTGACCCCAGATGGTCCCCTGTCCTATTGATGTGGGATGGGTGATACTTCAGAGGACTCCAGGGTGAACCCCCGCCTTCCATCCCTCCTCCAGTGCCCTGTTTTTTTCAGAACATTCTAACACAGGACGGAAGCAGGCAGCATCCTGAGAGATGACCTCTCCAGAGCTCTGTTTATAAACTGCTATTTGACTCTTTTGTCTGTGACGTGGCCTCAGACTAACTATAAAAGGGGATCATTCACTTGTCTCCTCTGGAGGGGGGTTTCTGATTGGTGGGGGGTTGGGACAGGGGTAGATTCTCAAAAACAATTTCCATGTGAGCACCTGGTGCAAAGCCACTTTGAAGGGTGTGCAAGGGAAGGGAGGCAAGGAGCTGGAAGGCTGTTTCCAGCTTGGGCCAGGGCAGAGCCATGCCTGTGCACCTCTCCACCCCACAGCCCCTGGGGAACAATTGGCTCAACCTCCTAAGCATGATGAGTGAAGGAGGAGACCTCTGGATGGCCCACCCGCTTGCAGCCTATCTGTAGGTCTGTGTCCCCCAAGCAGGTGTGAGGCTCTGACCTTTGGCCTGGCCTGGCTGAGCTGGGGAGGGCTGATGGTGGTGTCATGAGGAGGACCGTCCTTTACCAGCCGTGGGTCTTGTAACTGTCTTCCATAGTCATTTGCATCATGGTGTCGGAAAGTAGTGTGCCCACGTGTTCAAATACGGTGGACAAGACATAGCAAAAGTGACTTCGCCTAAGTGGTTGTTGTTGTTGTTGTGTGCCGTCGAGTCAGCCCCGACTCATAGCGACCCCTCCTTGGGTTTCCGAGGCAGTATCACTACGGAAGTAGGATTGCCCAACCTTCCTTCCGTGGCTGGTGGGTTTGAACCGCCAGCCGTCTGGTAGGGGATTACAATACCCCCTGGAAGGTGTTCACCCCATTTCACAGTTAGGCAAACTGCTGAGGGCTGTGGTCTGCCAGGGCCCTGGGCTCTTGTGATTTCCATGAACAAGCTCCCAGAGGGGTTTTCTGGTGGTGCTACAAAAACCAAACTCACTGCCGTCAAGTTGATCCTGACTCATAGTGACCCCCACATTGGGTTTCCAAGGCTGTAAAGCTTTACAGAAGCAGACTGCCACATCTTTCTTCCTCAGAGTGGCTGGTGGGTTTGAACCATTGACCGTTTGATTAGCAGCCAAATGCTTTAACCACTGCACCACCAGAGCTTCTAAAAGCCCTATTCACCAACAGGGAATGATCAAAAGTGGAAAGGCGTTTGCCCCCTCCTCCAGGGGTGGAGGAGACAGGCATTCGTCTGCCACAAAGTGCTGGACTGTGGCAAGGAGCAACGAACAATGAACAACGGGGATAATGCCCAGCCCCCTCACATTAGCCTAGTGCTTTCCAAGGCACAAAGCCCTTCTCCACTCATCTCAGGCTCTCAGGAGATGGGGAGCACAGCCTGTTTTGGGAAATGGAGGCTGAGAGGGAATCCATGGTTTCCCCAGGACACACAGTGAGTGACAGAGCAGGCCTTGATGCCTCAGACCTGAGCGGACTCTCCCACAGCCTTCTTGGGGTGGTAGTGACTACCAGGCAGTACTTGCAGGTACCTGGGTTACCTGGGCCAATGAGGTTCCTGGGTCCCCTGGGCCTGACTAGAAGGACTGGATGATTAAGGGGGAAAGTGTGTGTGTGTGTGTGTGTGCGTGCGTGCGTGCACGTGTCTGCATGCATATGTGTGTACGTGTCTGCATGTATGTGTGCTTGTATGTGTGTGTGTTTGCGGGTGTGTGTAAATGCATATTCCTAGATCCCAAATGTGTTCCAGGGAAGGAAGGTGCATTCTAGCAGCCCTTAGCCATAGGCTGTGGGTGAAGAGGAAAAAATAAAAATTAAAACGTCATCCACAGAGAGTGTATTTCAATTCATTCTTTAATCCAGCTGCAATTTGCTTTCAACCTAAGTGCTTTCCACCTCCTGTGAAGGACATCTTTTTAAAGTGTGTGTGTGAGATTGCACCTGGTGGCTTCCTCTTTCTATTTGTGTGTGTGTGTAGGGGGCTGGGGGAGGCAAGAAGGTGGAGGGGACAGAGAGCTCTAGTTTTCTGGGTTGTGTGAGGTTTGAAATGACTCCAATAGTTAAGGCGCCAAGACACTCACACAGTGCTTCTGTACCTGAGGCCCCCTCACATTCACTGGTCTTTGCTCCTGGTACCCCTAATCAATTACCTCGTTAAGTGAAAAGAAGGAGGGCCGCTGCAGCCCTCCACCTGGATGAAAATGGAAATCTGGTGAGAAGGCTGCTGGTGGCCGGCCTTTAAGCCACCCTGGGCCAGGTTTCCATCCCAATGGGGCTTCCAACTGGCCAAGTGTCCTGGGCCAGGTAACTGAGGCTCCAGGTCTATCCGGCTCCTTCCTCACCTGTGAAGGCCTGAGTGGAGGATTAGAGATAATATAGTCAAGTACCCAGCAGAGCGTCTGACACATTTATTACACTGGGCTTTGAAAGGTAATGCCCTTTGTAAGTAGATTGGAATTAGGAATTAAGGAATGCACTTTGTTTTTAATTGTTGTTGGTTTAGGAGCTTATGCATGGCCACAGGACACAAACCCTAATGACATTAACCGTGATGGCCCTGGATCTCAGACAGGCAGCATCTTCTCAGGCCTAATAGGTGGCATTCTCCAGGAGAAGTTTGGGTCAAGGAGATGGAGAAGGAAGAAAGAAGGAGAGACTTGCGAATGGATTTGGATTCGGTTTCCAAGTTTTCTGAAATGACCTTGAGGCTTTTCAAAAGTCAAATGAAAACAAAACCCAGCAGGCGCTGCAGAGACCCCCCAAAGTTTCAGGAAGAAATGGATCCAGCTGGGTCCTTGGGCTGGTGGGGCCTCTCACTTGTTGGGGGCAGATGGGGGACCCTTGGGGCCTGTCCCTAGAGCTGTGTGATAGCACCGGTGGCCCCTGGTTGCCGTGGCTTGGTTTTACATTTGGGAACAATAAACAGGCATTGTCTGGGCAGTCCGCATGACCCACGGCACAGACAGACTGGATTATGGCGTGTTGTGGTATTTTAAAGGGGGTCTGTAATTTTTGGATTCCAGCAGCCCTCGCTTGTTCTCAAGTGTCCAGTACCGGGAAGCATCCATGAAGAGAGATCTTAGGAATTCCTCTCCCAGTCCCTCCCCCTTTCCTTAGGAGTTCTTTCCACTAACTCCTTCTGTTTTCCTAATTTTGAGGTCCTGGGGAGCCTGCACCAAATCAAGTGCCCAGGCTTAACACAGTGAACTGCACGCCTCCCCTCTTGACCTGAGCTGATTCCCAGAAGCTGTCATTAGTGAGTTAATTTTAGCAACGGTGGGCAGAGTTCAGAAGTGCCTGGCCTGCATCCCCGACGATGTACTGGTTGGGGGAGCCCAGGACATGCTTCGACCATGTTGCATTATCTGCTGCCCTGAGCCAGGAGAGGGCCGCGGCGACTCCTCGAGACTCCATTGTCGAGCCCAGGAAGCTTGAGTTCCTCCTCTAAACAAGAGGCTTTGTCCCCCAGCCACTTCCTTGCTCCCAACTCAGAGATGCGAAAGCAGGATAACTTGTTTCAAATGTGAGGGGGTCAGAGAAGTAGCTTGAAAGTAAGAATTTATCAGAGAAAAGACCCGTATTGTCCAGCGGCTTGAGAAACGCGGTGGTGGCCTTAGATGGCGTGTTCTAAACAGGCCGGTCCTAGCCCTGGGACCTTGAGCCTGAGAGGCTGCACAGAGAAGCAACACCCTGAAGAAGACTCCAGCGCTCCCCAGGGGCGAGCTTGTGAACTGAGGGGGGACTCTGTGGTTTCAGGGGTGCAGAGCAGCTGGGTAGGGAGGAATTGCTGCAAGGACAGCCTTGGGGCCCGGCCGGCGTGGCCCTGAAGCGCCACGGGCAGGCAGTGCCGGGCCAGCCCCTCCATGGCCCTGCCTGCTCTAATCAAATCCCAGACAAGCTCGCACCATCCCCAGGCCCGCCCAGCCCAGTGGTGCTTCTTCCCACATGGAGGCAGGCTGAGTCTCCTCAGAAAAGTGTCATGGTGCTGACTTGAGACCAGAGAGATACAACCACCCTTCTCTGGGCCACAGCGAGGCCTCTGGCACTTGGGAAGTCCCCCTCTGCCAGGAAGCCTTCTCACCACTCTGTGAAGTTGGCATCCCAGCTGGCTGTGCCATCGGAAGACATGCCATGGTGGCCAGATGACAGGGTACAAGGGAGGTATGTGTTCAACATTGTTTTGTATTTGAGGAATAAATACTTAAATCTGAAGCCAAGCGAATCGCTTTCTACTGAAGAGGGCAGGCGGGGAACGTTGTGGGTGTGTTGATTTTTTTCCTGCTGTCCTAAATGCAACCCCAAGAGGCGCAGTGGTGGCAACACTCCAAGCTTCACAGATCTTACTCTCTCCGCAGGGACAGGGTGCCGGAATGTGGTGGCGTTGCCTCTGTTTTATCCCCGTGGTTGCTGTTTTTTTTGTTTCATGTCTGTTTTTACCTTCAGAGGACTCTCCACACGCCTAAAATGGAGACGCGTCCATTTGTCCCTGGCTGGGTGAGAAGCCCTTGGTTTTCTTTTGTTTTTTTTTTCTTGTGTGGTCACTGGCCGTGGGTACAACTGTGAGCCTGTGGAAACTTAACTCTTTTCTTGACTACAATTAAAGCTCTGAACACATTACAGGCCTTTATGGTTTATATTTGTTGTTATGTATATGTGTAGCTCGTTTTAAAGAAGAGGGAGAATATTTTCTGTACTGCCCCAAGAGGGGCGTCAAGAATGAATCTTTCTTTGGTTGTAGGATCTGCAGTTCCATGGTCATTTTCCTGGTCAGATCCTTGTCTCGTTGCCTCTGCAGCCCCGGGAAGAGGGTACATGGGGCCACTGTCACCTTGTTCCATCCTGGGACCTACCAGGGCAGCTTTTGCCCCACATCTGGTGCTGTTCCTCATGTCTTACCACCTGTGTCTTATTTAATCCTGTCCAGGCCCCCGTGGCAATCTACTTCAGTAAAGATTTACTGCCTCAGAAACCCAATGGGGGTCGCTATGAGTCGGATGGACTCGATGGCAGTGGGTTTGGGTTTTATTATTTACTTGTCTGTTTTGGTTTTTATGCCCCTGTGGGAGTCTTTGGATGGTGCCAATAGTTAGGGCACCTGACTGCCAACTTGGTTGCAAGGTTAGAGGTTAAAGTCCACCCAGAGACACTCTGGGAGGAAGGCCTGCTGATTGACTTCTGAATAAACCAGCCAGTGAGAACTCCGTGGGGCACAGTTCCACTCTGACGCGTGCGGTCATGAGGAGCTGGAGTTGACTCAAGAGCAGCCGTTTCTTTTCATGCCTCTGAGAGGCTGACATCATTGTCAACACTTTGCCAAGGGTGTAATGACTTGTCCAACCAAGTAAGGTTGATTTTTGGCCTCAAATTCCAATACCCTTTCTACCCTGCTGGATTGCCTCCCTCCATGAGCACCAGCAGGGAGGTATGGATTCGAATCCCTGCCTGGTCACCTGCAAGTAATGTGATCTTTGAGCTTAGCCCCTCATTTCCAAAAAGGAAGGATTATAGACTTGTGGGTAAAATGAGGTGGTCAGTGTGAGGCCCAGTGTTATAACTTCCTGCAACATGTGAAAATTTGCAAGCACAAATGATTAATTGTGGAAAATATTTTCCCATCTTAAAAATAGTTATAGGTGATTGCATGGCATGGTGAATGTTTATATGTATTTTGTACGATAATAAAGATTTAAAAAGCAGTTGTAGGCACCTAATCAAATGAAAATATTTAAGGCTTGCAGCCACAACAATGATAAGAGTAACAGTGGCCTCCGTTCAGTCAGCAAATGTTAAAAGGACACCTGTCTGTGCCAGGTGCTGTTCTAGGTGCTGGGGATACGGTTCTTGCCCTCTGGGGGTTTTCCGTTCTGTGGGAGGAGACTGTCACTAGACAACTGGACATTTCAGGCCGTGATAAGTGAACAACAAGCCTGGTGAGGTGAGGAGATAGAGGGTGTGAGGGGTCAGGGTCAGGGTGGGATTCTCCACAATGTGGTGGAAGACCTGGATGGTGAAGGGATCAAATGACAGCTGAAGAAAAACTCCAAAGACGGAGTTAGCAAGCTGCAGCCCTAGGGCCAATCCAGCCCACTGTCTGTTTTCGTAAATAAAGTTTCATTGGAAAACAGCTGTGCCCATTCGTTTATGTATTGTCTGTGGTTGCTTCCCTGGTTTAATGGCAGAGTTGAAGAGTTATAATAGAAACTTTATGACCCACAAAACCAAAAACTTGTACTACCCAGCCCTTTGCAGGAAAAGTTTGCTGACTTCTGGTTAAAATTTAGAAACTAAACCAGAAATGGAGTCTGTTGCTAATAAGTTATAGGGCCAGGATTTAACCTTGTTTGCCTAACACCTCATTTCCTTTCTTTATATTCTTAGCACAGTGCTAGGCTCCCTGGTAGGGAAGCTCTGGTAGCATAGTGCCTAAGGCATTAGACTGCTAACCAGAAGGCTGGCGGTTCAAACCCACCAGCCACTCCTCAGAAGGAAGGTTGGGAGGTTCCAATCTTCCTTGGAAGGAAGATTGGGCAATCTACTTCCGTAGTGATACCACCTGGGAAACCCAAGGAGGGTCTCTATGAATCAGGTGTGGCTCGACAGCACGTGACAACAACAGGCTCCCCGGCGATGGTGGGGGCTGGAGACAGGGAGGAAGATGGGGTATAAGAACCAGGTATGGAGGCATGTGGAACGGTCCCTGGAGAAGGACATCACGTTTGGGAAAGAATAAAAAAAAAAAAAAAAACCAAACTCATTGCCCTCGAGAGGGATCCAACTCAAATATGACAAGGACAAGATTTATAAGTTTAGAAACCCGAGTGGAGTTCTCAGGTTGGCGTCCTTGGTTGGCATAAACAATTAAGTGCTCAACTGCTAGCCAAAAAGTTGATGGTTTGGACCTACCCAGAGGTGCCCGGATGGGGTGTTGACATGTGATGTTTTGTGGCCTGGTAGCTAGGGGTATCAAAGTGATTTTTGCAGATGCTGTGACTCCTGAGCAGCTGACATGTTGAGCAGCCAGACCCCCCCCCACCATGCTACAAGGCCCTTCCTGCATTCAGATGCCATGCCTTCCCCATAGCAACTGGCATGTGCATGACATCTTACATATCTTACTGAACCCCCTCACAGTCGTTACCTCTCTGTCCTTGCTTCTAAGGAGCGTTCTGATTGTACTTCTTCCAAGACAGCTTTGTTTGTTCTTCTGGACATACTGTATTCTTCACCAATGCTATAACTTGTCTAAATGATCTTTAACCCTCAATGTCTAATGTCCTATCAGACACATGTTGTTGTGGTTGTTAGGTGCTGTTGAGTTGTCTCTGTCTCATAGCGACCCTATGCACAGCAGAATGAAACACTGCCCAGTTCTGTGCCAGCCCCACAATCCTTGCTATTCCTGAGCCCATCATTGCAGCCACTGTGTCTATTCATCTCGTTGAGGGCCTTCCCCTTCTTTGCTGACCCTCCACTTTACCAAGCATGATATGCTTCTCCAGGGAATGGTCCCTTCTGAGAACATGACCAAAGTAGGTGAGATGAAGTCTGGCCATTCTCACTTCCAAGGAGCACTCTGGCTGCACTTTTTCCAGGACAGATTTGTTAGTCCTTTTAGCAGACCATGGTACTCTTAGCATTCTTCTCCCACACCACAACTCAAAAGCTTGGTCTTCCTTGTTCATTGTCCAGCTCTTACATGCATAAGAAGCGATTGAACATACCATGTCTTGGGTCAGGCGCAACTTAGTCTTCAAGGACACATCTTTGCTGTTCATCACTTGAAAGAGGTCGTTTGCAGCAGAGTTTCCCAATGCAATACATCGTCTGACATCTTGACTGCTGCTTGCCTTGGTGTTGATTATAGAATCAAGTAATATAAAGACCTTGACAACTTCAACCTTTTCTCCATTTATTGTGAAACTATTTATTGGACCAGTTGTGAGGATTTTTGTTTTCTTTATATTGAGGTGTAATCCAGACCACAGACTGTACTCTTTAATCTTTATCAATAAGTGCTTCAAGTCATTCTCACTTTCAGCAAGCAAAGTTGTGTCATCTCCATATCACAGGTTGTTAATGTGTCTTCCTCCAATCCTGATGCCATGTTCTTCTTCATATAATCCAGCTTCTCAGATTATTTGCTCAGCATACAAATTGAATAAGTATGGTGAAAGGTTACAACCTTGATACACCCCCTTCTTGATTTTGAACCATGCAGTATCCCCTTGTTCTGTTTGAATGACAGCCTCCTGATCTATGTATAGGTTCCCCATGGTAGGTTATGATCCACACAATCTAATGCTTTTGCATAGTCAATAAAACATAAATAAATATCTTTTTTTATTGATAACATTGAGAAGAATGGCAATTCCAGAACACTTGTATTGTAGTCATGAGGAACCTACAGTGGTCTGTTAAAAGGACTAACAAATCTGTCCTGGAAGCAGTGCAGCCAGAATGCTCCTTAGAAGCGAGAATGGACAGACTTTGTCTCACCTACTTTGGTCATGTTGTCAGAAGGAACCATTCCCTAGAGAAAGATATCATACTTGGTAAAGTCGAGGGTCAACGAAGAAGGGGAAGGCCCTCAACAAGATGGATAGACACAGTGGCTGCAATGATGGGCTTAGGTATAACAAGAACCGTGAGGCTGGTGCAAGACTGGGCAGTGTTTCGTTCTACTGCACATAGGGTTGCGATGAGTCGGAGATGACTCGATGGCACCTAACAACCACAAGAAACATCTTTCTGATATTCTTTGCTTTCAGCTAAGATCCATCTGACGTCAGCAATGATATCCCTCATTCCACATCCTCTTCTGAATACAGCTTGCATTTCTGGAAGCTCTCTGTCAATAAACCGCTGCAACCGTTTTTGAATTATCTTCAGCAAAATTTTACTTGCATGCGATATTAATGATATTGTTTGATAATTTCCACATTCTGTAGGATCACCTTTCTTTGGAATGGGCACAACCATGGATCTCTTCTGGTCAGTTGGCTAGGTAGCTGTCTTCCAAATCTCTTGGCATAGCCAAGTGAATGCCTCCAGGGTGACATCAGTTTGTTGAAACATCTCAAAGGGTATCCCATCAATTCCTGGAGCCTTGTTCTTTGCTAATTCCTTCAGTACAGCTTCAATTTCTTCCTTCAGTACCATTGGTTCTTGATCATATGCCACCTCTTGAAATGGATGAACATCAACCAATTCATTTTGGTACAGTGACTCTGTGTATTCCTTCCATCTTCTTTTGAGGTTTCTTGAATCTTTCAATATTTTGCCCATAGAATCTTTCAGTATTGCAACTCGAGGCTTAAACTTTTTCCTCAATTCTTTCTTCTTGAGAAACGCTGAGCATATCCTTCCTTTTTGGTTTTCTTACTCCAGATCTTTGCACATTTCATTATAGTAATTGGCTTTGTCTGCTCAAGCTGTTCTTTGAAATCATCTGTTTAGCTCTTTTATCTTATCATTTCTTCCATTTGTTTAGCTACTCTTCACTCAAGAGCAAGTTTCAGAGTCTCTTCTGACACACATTTTGGTGTTTTCTTCCTTTCTTGTCTTTTTAATGGCCTCTTGCTTTCTTCAAGGATGATGTTCTTGATGTCATCCCACAGTTCCTCTGGTTTTCAGTCATTGGTGTTCAGTTCATCAAATTTGTTCTTTAAATGGTCTCTAAGTTCAGGAGGGATATTATAAAGGTCATATTTTGGCTCTCATGGGCTTGTTTTCATTGTCTTCAACTTCAAGATGAATGTTCATATGAGCTGTTGATGGTCTGTTCCACAATCAGCTCCAGGCCTTGTTTTGCTGACGATATTGAAGTTCTTCCCCTCTTGCCACCGATTTGGTCAAACTGATTCCTGTGTATTCCATCTGGTGTCACTTGTTTTGTTGAAAAAGGTATTTACAATGAATAAGTCGTTGGTCTTACAAAATTCTATCATGCGATCTCCAGTGTTATTTCTATCACTGAGGCCATATTTTCCAACTACTGGTGATTCTTCTTTGTTTCCAACTTTTGCATTCCAATCACCAGTGATAAACAACACATCTTGATTGTATATTTGGTCAATTTCACACTGCAGAAGTTGGCAGAAATCTTCAATTTCTTCATCTTTGGTTTTGGTGGTTGGTGCATAGATTTGAATAATAGTAGTATTAACTGGTCTTCCTTATAGGTTGTGGATGTTGTCCTATCACTGACAGCTTTCTACTTCAGGACAGATCTTAAAACATTCCTTGTGACAATGAAAGCCACACCATTCCCCTTCAATTTGTCATTCCCAGCATAGTAGATCATATAGTTGTCTGATTCAAAATGGCCAAAACCAGTCCATTTCAGCTCATGAATGCCTAGGTTATTGATCTTTGTGTAATTCATTTCATTTTTGACAGCTTCCAATTTTCCTAGATTCATACTTTGTACATTCCATGTTCTGATTATTAATGGATGCTTGCATCTGTTTCTACTCATTTTGAGTCATGCCACATCAGCCAATGGAAGTCCCGAAAGCTTTACTCAATCCATATCATTAAGGTTGTCTCTGAGGAGTCAGCTCTTCCCAAGTCATGTTTTGAGTGCCTTTCAATTAGATGGACTCATCTTCCTGCACTATATTGGACAATATTTCAGGGCTGTTCATAAAGTTTTCCAGTAATATATCAGACAGTGTTTCAATGATATTCATAAAGTTCTCACTGGCTAATTGTTTGAGAAGTGAATGACGTCTTCCTTCTTTGGAGCCCGTCTTAGCCCAGACGCTCCACTGAAACCTGTCCACCATGGGTGATCCTGCTGGCATTTTGCAACATCAGTGGTGTAGCCTCCAGCCTCACAGCAACACATGAGCTACCACAGGACAGCAAACTGACAGACAATTTCATCTCCCTTAGTTGTTCCTAACTGCTCTGTGCCCACCTACCTCGGGCCTCAGCCTTAAAATAGAGCTGCCCCCAAGCAAAAAGCAGCCTCTGAGCCCTGCACCTGCCTACCTTGTGCCCTGGCCTGGAAATAGAGCTGCGCCCAAGCGAAAAGCAGCCTATGAAGTAGGTGCTTAATAAATACCTGTTGAAGTGAATTGAACTTACCAAACCAAACTAACCAAACACACTGTTGTCCAGTCGATTTTGATTCATAGCGACCCCTCCTTGGGTTTCCGAGTGGTATCTCTATAGAAGTAGATTGCCCAGTCTTCCTTCCAAGGAGAGGCTGGTGGGTTTGAACTGCCAGCCTTCTGCTTAGCAGTCAAATGCTTCAGGGACTACGCCACCAGAACTGAATTTACAAGTGGGGAAATTGAGGCCTGGAGAGGGGAGGAGTCTCACCCACACTCACACATAGGACATGAACACTGAGCTTCTGAATTTGGGCCAGTGTCTATTTCACTGCTCACCATGCCATCTCCTGAGGAGCCCTAGGAAGACTGATAGGATTTTGAAGGCAGCACCACAGGGACAGTGGCCTCCATGACAGAGGGAGCAGCATGCCTGGATGCAGAGATTTGTGAGGTGTGTTTGGGCCAGGCCTTTCTTCTTTCCTCAACTCTCTCTGAGCTGCAAAGGATTTGATGTGTTTTCCACCTAAATGTCATCTTGTCATGTGTCCAGAAGGAAAATAATGAATGTCTCCTATCTTAAAATGAGTGATCCTTTTTTGCCTTCTTACAGATCCTTAAATTCAATGGAATGTTGAAATGCTCAAGCTGGGGGCTAGGAAAGAACACGTTTCAACCACCTTTATTAGGTGTCATTATTGGATGAGGGTAAACAATTATAGAACAAGTCAGATTTTGGGGACATCATTTCAGGCAAAACCAGAAACGCACTGCCATTGAGTTGATTCTGACTCACAGTGACCTCTGTGGGGTTTCCATGGTTGTAAATCTTTATGGAAGTAGAGTGCCCCATCTTCCTTCCACAGAATGGCTAGTGGGTTTGAACCACCAATCTTTTGGTTAGCAGCCAAATGCCTTAACCATTACACCACCAGAGCTCCTTATTTTGGGAAAAGAAAGTGTATTTGTTCCTAAGGCTGCTGCAACAAATTACCACCAATTTAGTGGCTTAAAATCACAGAAATCTATTCTCTCACAGTGCTGGAGGCCAGAAGTCCAAAACCAAGGAGGCAGCAGGGCCATCCTTGCTCCATCTTCACGGGATCTTCTTCCAGCTTCTGTGGTCCCAGGCATTCCTTGGCTTATGGCTGCACCATTCCAATCTCTGCATCTGTCTCCACAAGGTCTTCTTCCCCGTGTGGATCAAATCTTTCTCCTTCCTCTTGTAAGGACAACATCATGGGATTTAGGACCCCCTTATCCCTGGGAGGATCTCATCTTGAGATCCTTAGCTTGACGACACCTGCAAAGACGATTCCCAAATAAGGTCATATTCACAGGTACTGGGGACTGACATGAGTCGGAATCCACTTGATGGCAGTGGGTTTGGCTTTTGGTGGGCTGGGGGTTAGGACGTGGACATGGGGTACAATTCAGTCACTACAGGAGGAGAGAAAAGAGGCTCAGTAGCTCCAGAGACCCTACATGTTTCTGTTCTGCAGTGCTGCTGTAACAGAAATACCACAAGGGGGTGGCTTTGACAAACAGAAGTTTATTCTCTCACAGTTAGAAGTCTGAATTCAGGGTGCCAGCTCTAGGGGAAGTCTTTCTCTCCCTGTTGTTTCTGGGGGAAGGTCCTTGTCTCTTTCAGTTTCTGTTCTTTGGTTCCTTGGTCTTCTCGTGACGTGACATCCCTCTCCCCCAGCTCTGCAGTCTCTCTGCTCCTTTTATATCTAAAAAGTGATTGGCTTCAAACATCCTACCCTGATATGGCCTCTTACATAGCAAAGAAAGCCCTGTTCCCAAATAGGTAACACAGGTATGTTGTTGTTGTTATGTGCTGTCGAGTCGGCCCCGACTCATAGCGACCCCTCCTTGGGTTTCCGAGGCAGTATCACTACAGAAGTAGGATTGCCCAACCTTCCTTCCAGGAGTGGCTGGTGGGTTTGAACTGCCAGCCTTCTGGTTAGCAGTCAAGTGCTTTAGCCACTATGCTACCAGAGCTCCTAACACAGGTATAGGGGTTAGGAATTACAACCTGTATTTTGGGGGACACAGTCTTTCAATAACACTACACTTTCCCCCCAAGTGGCATGAACTAGGTGGCCCACACAGGTGACTGGTCCTCAGAAAACAGGCAGCTTGGGTCCTACCCAGACTGCAAAGAAGGCACCTAGTGTGTGGCAGGTGCAATGCATCTCAGGCAAGGCCAGGGACCAGGCCAGGTGAAAAATGGATATTGCACCTATGCCACAAAACAGCCTAACGTAGGTAGTAAAGAAATCAGAGCTGAAAAGGACACTGTCCAAAGGACGTACATAGTGCAAAGTCCTCTAACCACTGAGGACAACCACCCTTGGACCCATCGTCCATCACAAAGCATGCCCACACCTGTCAAATTAGGAGGCTCTCAGACAACTCTGCAAAGTGGACAAGGCAGGATGGATAGTTCCATTGAACAGATGGGGAGACTGAGGTCCAGAGATATTGAGCATGGCAGCCAAGATTCACAGAGCCAGGAAGTGTCAGAGCCCTCATATCTCAATGGCTACCCCAGTTCTCTGCTCTGCCGCATCCCACACACCCCTATAAAACCCACCAAACTCATTGCCATGATAGTGATCCCGGCTGTTATAGGGTCAAACTGTTCCATAAGGTTCCCTTGATTGCACTTGTTATGGAAGCAGATTGCCAGGCCTTTCTTCCACAGTGCTACTGGGTGGTATAGACTGCCAATCTTTAGACTAGCAGGCCAGTGCAAACCATGTATGCCCATCAGAGACCTCATGCTTCGTCCTAATTCAAAGCTTAATTTTGCAGTTATCAGAAATGAAAGCAATAAATGGGGTGAAGGGGGCTCTTGAGGGCAGTGGGAGCTCATGGGTAGGACCCTTCCCTTCCACGCAGGAGTCCTGGATTCAGCTCCCAGCCAACACACCTCACACGCAGCCACCACCCATCTGCCCATGGAGGCTTGTGTGTTACCGGGACGCTGAACACATTTCAGTGGCGCTTCCAGACTCAGATGGGCTAGGAAGAAAGGCCTGGATACCTTCTTTCACAAACCAGCCAGTGCAAACCCACGATGCCTGATGCAGACCCTATCAAGGGCATGGCTCAGGAGCAAGCAGAGCTGTCTTCTGTTGTGTGTGGAGACCCTGTGAGTTAGGAACCAACTTCCCCTGTGTCCTGTGAGCGGGGACATACTTGTTCCATGTGACAGCTGAGGAGCTTGAGATTTAAAGAGGGGGCCTCCCAGGAGGATGTGTCAGGGAGACGCTGTGAAGATACTTCTGGCTGTCCCCGGAAGCTGGGTCTCTCACGCTGCCGTCATTGCTCTCTGGGTGGAGGGGTGAATCTCAGACACCCCACCAGAGCACTTGTGCCTCCCTTTTATGCCAGGACAGGCTTGCCTTCCCTCATCCTTCATCTCTCCTTCTGGAAGGCTGCCGGCCTGGCCAGATAAGCTGCTGTCTTCTTTGCAGTACTCTCAAAGCCTGGCCTGTGGGGATGTCCCTGGCCCGCCCAGCTTTCTCACTGCCTGCTATTGCGTTCAGGGCTTGGGGGAAAACGTTCCCTACACATAGCAATGGTTTCCAGGCGGAGCCAGCTGAGGGCTTCCAAGTAGAGGGGTCATCTGGAAACTGGCCAGCATCATCATGGGTGAGGTGACTGCCAGTCAGTCAGCCATGAAGGGTGGGGATGTCTCTGTGACGAAGGATGGCGTTGACCTCCAAGATGCTGTGTTCTGTCCAGTGCTCTGGGCGTTCCCATGGCTTGAAAGGGCTGGATGCCTTTGCCTTGTGGGAAGAGCTGCTGGTTTTCAGACCAAGGGTGACGCCAGCTGACGCTCAGTGACCTCCTGCATACACTATTCCGCCAAAGCATTTGCTGCCAAAATGGTAGAAGGCTCCCCAGCCAGCTTGTGTTTTTGTTTGTGTCCTTGTTGGAAAGGAGTGATTTTCAAGTGTTTCGACCCGATTCAGTTAGATCGTTGAGGCTGTCTCTATTTTCACTGTTCTGACAGGTTGGTCTGCATTTGGTCCAAATTATGTGGCTGCTGACAGACAGCAGTAAAAGTGCTTTAGCAGGCAGTGCTGGGCGGTGGGGAGAGGCTGGTGGGGGAGGCGCTGGGCTCTGCTGCTCGCCGCCCCCCTCAAACCCAGGGACACAGGCAAGTCGTTTAATCTCTTGGAGACGTGGTTGCCTCAAGTATGAACCAGAGCTAATAACTCATGCCCCTTTGTTCTCTCCAGGGCAGATTACAGCAATCTTGGAAGCATGAGAACTCTGCTCCCCCAGTGCCCTCAGAGAGGCCGGGACAGGCTGACTCCTCAAATGGATTGGAAGTGAAGTCTCGGAATATGATGTCGCTAACAGTCCATATTTTTGGCTGTGGACTAGTGCATCTTCCTCTGCTTTCTATAGGCCTGTGATGAAACATCTGTGAGGCCAAATGAAAGCTGAAGGAAAATGGCCTGTATTCTTGGGAAAAGATAATTACCCCGGCGTCTCTTCAAACCCAGTTGCAGTCAAGTCAACTCTGACTCATGGCCACCCCCTGCGTGTTGGAGGACCCCCTGTGTATTCTGTATGGCTTTCGATGGCTGAGTTTTAGAAAGTAGACTGCCAGGCCTGTCTTCCAAGACACCCTGGGTGGACTTGAACCACCAACCTTCTGGTTAGCAGCCGAGCATGTTAACCATTTGTACCCCCAAGGGCTCCAGGGGAGTCCCTAGTATAAGGATTTTCCTGTTTAAGGCTTGTGGTGAAGTCCAGTTCATCCCTGCTCGTGGTGACCCCATGAGTGTAGCATAGAACTGCTCTGTAGGGTCTTCAATGGGAGACCACCAGGGCTGCCTTCTGAGGAACTTCTGGGGCCTTTGAACTGCCAGCCTTTCGGTTCCTAGTCGAGTGCTTAACCCCTTGTGCTGCTGCTCAGTTAGCCAGTACTCGTGATAACAGGCCAAGTGCGTAGAGCAGGAATGACCTGGAAGAGGAATGGAGGCCTGGGGGAGAAGGGACAATGCCAGGCCACAGTGTGAGTGGCCGCATCTGTGAGGCCGGGCTGAGCACAGCCCAGGGACGGGGACCCCCGGGGAGTGCCTGGAGCCCTGCAAGGCGGGAACTGTTGCTGAGCAGACCAGGCTGGGGCTGCTGGAGAAATCCTAGCCATCAGGCCAGGGGCTCAGAGAGAGGCCTTGCTCAGGATGCAGCCCTCCAGCCCAGAGCCAAGCAGACTGGAAGTGCTCTGGAGATTGGGAGTGGAGTGCATTGGGGTGAGTGGCTCAGGACGGCTCTGTGAGGAAGGGAAGAGGCCAGGAGACCGAGGTGCTAGCCACGAGGGTGGGGGCAGGCCTATGGGAGCGAAGATTCCGGGTCTGTACACTTAGGTAGCAGAATGGCTCCGGGGTCAGATCCACGTTCCACTCTGTCAGGGGTGTGTGTGAACACAACGTCCCCTGTGAACAGCACTAATTTTAGCAAACACTGGGACAAAGGTCCTTTATGAAATGTGACCACGTCTTGTCTTGACCACTGGTTGCGCCTGGTCTCCCATGGGGCTGACATCCCTGCCCCGATTCAGTGTCTGCCATGTCTTCCGTTTTTTTTTTTTTTTT
>NW_006921714.1:7234138-7234679 GCF_000298275.1 Orycteropus afer afer | reverse complement strand
ATATTAGTGGAAAACTGTATGAATAGCCCTGAGACATTGTCCGACACAGTGCTGGAAGATGAGCCCCTCAGGTCAGAAAGCACTCACAATGTGACCGAGGAAGAGCTGACTCCTCAGAGTAGAGATGATCTTAATGATATGGATAGAGTAAAGCTTTTAGGACCTCCATTGGCTGATGTGGCACGACTCAAAATGAGTAGAAACAGATACAAGCATCCATTAATAATCGGAACATGAAATGTATGAAGTATGAACCTAGGAAAATTGGAAGTTGTCAAAATTAAATGGAACACATAAAGATCAAGGCATTAGTAAGTTGAAATGGTTTTGGCCATTTTGAATCAGACAAACATGTGATCTACTGTGCTGGGAATGACAAATTGAAGAGGAATGGTGTGGTATTCATCATCACAAAGACTGAGTCTAGATCTGTCCTGAAGTACAACACTGTCAGTGACAGGATAATATCCATATGCCTACAAGGAAGATCAGTTAATACCACTATTATTCAAATCTGTGCAGCAACCACCAAAGCCAAAAT
>NW_006921714.1:7231199-7231791 GCF_000298275.1 Orycteropus afer afer | reverse complement strand
AGGGATATCATTGCTGATGTCAGATGGATCTTAGCTGAAAACAAAGAATACCAGAAAGATGTTTACTTATGTTTTATTGACTATGCTAAAGCATTTGATTGTGTGGATCATAACCAATTATGAGAAGAATAGGAATTCCAGAATTCCAGATTGTACTCATGAGGAAACTATATATAGATCAGGAGGCTGTCATTTAAACAGAACAAGGGGACACTGCATGATTTAAAATCAAGAAGGGAGTGCATCAGGGTTGTATCCTTTCACCATATTTATTCAATTTGTATGCTGAGCAAATATTCTGAGAAGCTGGATTATATGCAGAAGAATATGGCATCAGGATTAGAGGAAGACTCATTAACAACCTGCGATATGCAGATAACACAACCATACTTGCTGAAAGTGAGGATGACTTGAAGCACTTACTGATGAAGATTAAAGATCACAGTCTGCAGTATGGATTATACCTCAATATAAAGAAAACAAAAATACTCACAACTGGGCCAATAAACAGCTTCATGATGGGTGGAGAAAAGATTGAAGTTGTCAAGGACTTCATATTACTTGGTTTCACAATCAACACCAATGGAAGAAG
>NW_006921714.1:7229792-7230369 GCF_000298275.1 Orycteropus afer afer | reverse complement strand
ATTCTAAAACAATCCAAATCACAATAAAATGAAAAATAAACAAATAAATAATTTCTAAAACAAAATTACCCATGAACAATTTTAAAGAAAGTAACAGAAAGGGACAGATCTTACCTTGTCCAATAGTAAGTGAAGGAAGCCTCTTTTCATGATAATGGTGTAGATACAAGAGATAAGGCTGTTCATGCCATGAACCAGTGGGACACAACCAAAACCAAACCCAATGCCATCAAGTTGATTCTGACTCATAGCAACCCTACAAAACAGCCTAGAACTGCCCCCATAGGGTTTTCAAGGCTGTAAATCTTTACAAAAGCAGACTGGGACATCTTTCTTTGGAAGAGTGGCTGGCGGGTTTGAACAGCCAACCTTTTGGTTAGCAGGCAAGCACTTTAAGCACTGCATGACCAGGCTCCTGGAACACAACCAAGGGGGCAGAAAAGGGTGACACGTAGACAGATATGATGCCCCATGCAGATGGAGATGATGCTGTCCTATAAATCACTGGGGGACTGATAATATAGTAAATAGCACTGAAGCAATTTTAAAAATACAAAAATTTTAAAAATATAAAACT
>NW_006921714.1:7218144-7229288 GCF_000298275.1 Orycteropus afer afer | reverse complement strand
GTAGACTTATTCACAGCTCCCCCAGTAAGAAGAGAGCCAGCCATGTGATAGAAAAATGGGGAAGCGAGTGAACAGGCAATTTGCAGAGGAGAGAAGAAATCCCAACAGGAATGAAACAAAGATGCTCACCTCTCAATTCGTCAGGATACTGTAGATAAAAAATGTTAGCTTCTCCCTTGGCCTGAGAAAGACCAGAGACTGATGCCTGCAGTGTGGGGAGATGACTGGTCAGCAAGACCACGTCCAAGCTGGGAACAACGTGCAGTGATGCTGTGCCGATCCAGTGAGGCTCTCTGAGCATTAATTTTATTGCTGTCAGCTGCTGTTGAGTCGGTCCCTGACACATGGCCACCAGTGCATGACAGAACAGAACACTGCCCCATCCTGCCCCATCCTCATGGTCGGTTGCAGATTGGCTGTGCAGTGGTTGTTGGGTTTTCATGGGCTGAGTTTTAGAAGTAGGTCACCAGTTCTCTCTTCCTAGTCTGTCTTAGTCTGGAAGCTCTGCTGAAACTTGTTCAGCATCATGGCAACAAGGAGACCTCCACTGACAGCCACGTGGTGGCTGGCTGTGTGTGAGGTGCATTGCCTGGAAGTTGACCCCAGGTTGCCCACATGGAATTCTACCATTGGACCACCACTGCTCCCTTGGCCCTGACCTACAGAATCAGACTCTAGACCCACAGGCTCATTGGAGTTTGACAGGAGCTGTCCTAGAGGAAGGAGGCCATCACGGACAGAGGAGAAGACACCTTGGGTAATTAGGAATGTGAGCTCCTGAGGGTAGGGCTTGGTCTTCTTTGTCTGCTGCTCTATCCTCAGCACCTAGAATGGTGTCGTGGGATAAACGTGTGTGTGCGCGAGCGCATGGGTATTGGTGGGAAAGGGGGCTGGGATCTAGCCCTTGGGAGAGGAATGAGGATTGCTATCCCGATTGGGCTGGGTGCCAACCATGGAATATTAAAAACAGACACCTAACCTCTCTGGAGCTCAGTATTCCTTTCTACAAAATGGGAATAGTGACAACAGCTTGGAAGGGATATTTTGAGAAGAGAATGAGCCAAAAATGCAGCTGAGAGCATCTGGCACAGGGACTGGAGGTTGAAGACACCTGACAGACTCTTAAAACACTTTAAACCAGGCCCTTAACCATGTGCCCCAAGGATGTATGTGTGTGTGTATGCATGTATGTGTGTGCACTTGTGTGTATAAGGGGAAGGGGAAGGGGGAGGGCCAGGAGGCAGAAATCCCCTGGATTTAGGTTTGGGGAGCCTAGATGTTAGGCTCAATTCTCTAGGGTGACCCTTGAGTCCAGCTGCTTCTTTTTGGGATTATGCCCTGAGATGTTTTTCATATTTTCAGGTTTCTTTTCCTCTCTGGTTTTCATCTTTTCCCCTGCACCAGAGAAATCCTGCCAGGGTCACTGATGATGTTACCAATCCATGCATGGGGGCCTGGTTCTCCAAACACCCTCGTTTCAGTGACAGAGCTTTTCTCTCTGTTTATCCAGCAGTCACACCTGATTAATCTAAGTCAATTTTTAAATGTCTTTATTTACATGGAAAATCCTGTGCATAAACAAGAACTCCTATTACACCGTTCAAACTGGAATAAAACACTACAGCTCCTCCTTAAAAATAATTTTCTTATGTGCAGACACTGGGGCCATCCCAGACCATTTTCAGTCTGGCCAAGTGGGATCTGGTGTGAACAGAGTGAGTCATTTATGGATGTCTCCAGAACCTGCTTCTTCACTGGACACCTACTACTGCATCAAATTCTTGAGCAAGAGCTGCAAGGTGCATAATCAGAATCAGACATGTGGATGCCCCTCTGGAATTCAGAACTCTAGGGGATAGGGTGTATGGTAGAAAGGAGTTCGGGGCAGGGACATCTGGTCTCATATCCCAGACTTGCCTTTGCTCACCTTGGGCAGACGCTGTCTCCCAGAGGCTTGGTCCCCACATCCTCACAATGACTGGAATGAACTCTGCTTACAAGGACTGATCTGAGGGTCGAGTGAGGAGGGTCAGTTGCTTGGTCTAGAGCGATCATCACAATATTGGTTTTGTCTCCTTTCCTTGGGCCAAGTGGTAAAGGATGAAATATATATCCTCTAAGCTTCTCATTAGCCAAGTTTGCAGTACCTATAAGAGTCTTTGTTGCAATTGAAATCCATGCAGGAAACACCAGCAACTAGTTGCCATCAAGTTAACATCTACTCATGGCGACCCAACATGTGCCAGTCAATGGCTGGATTTCTGGGAAGCAGATCACCAGATCTTCCAAGGAGACTCTGAGTGGTCTTAAACCTTAGCAACCAAGCACACTAACTGGGACTCCTCAGAAGATACCACGTGAAAACCAAACTCACTGCCATCGAGTTGATTCCAACTCATAACTACCCCCTTTGGGTTTCCCAGGCTGAGAATCTTTATGGAAGCAGATTTCCCCATCTTCTTTCCACGGAGCAGCTGGTGGGTTTGAAACACCAACCTTCTGGTTAGCAGTCAAATTCCTTGGGCACTTCACCACCAGAGCTCCTTGAATCCTTATGGAAGTAGACTGCCTCATCTTTCCTCTGTGGAACAGCTCGTGGGTTCAAACCACTGGCCTTTTTGGTTGGGAGGCAAATGCCTTCACTACTGTGCCACCAAAGCTCCTTTCACAAAACACAGTGGCACGTAAATTGAATGGTAAGGAGAGTGTCGTTAAGTGAGAGACCAAGCTGACTGCTTATCGGAGCCCACAGACCATTGCCACATAGCCCTTCCACCTGCCTCCTTGGAACCTCTTGTTGGAGGCAGACCCCAGACCTGTGTTCTGAGGCACCTCTGGGTGTTGGGTTTTAGCTGCAAGTCTGTCTCCCCGTCCACAGTGCATTCTGGGGCCAGGGAGACTGTACCATTTGTTTCTCTGCCCAGAGTCTTTCAGTTATTTATTGCTTCATATCAAACCACTCCAGAACGTAAGAACAAACAAACAAACAAACAAAACTCACTGCCATCCACTTGATTCTGATTTGCAGCGACCCCCTTTGGGTTTCAAGGTAGTAAATCTTTACAGAAGTAGATTGCCCAGTCTTCCTTCCACAGAATGGCTAGTGGGTTTGAACCACCAACCTTCTGGTTAGCAGTCAAATGCCTTAGGCACTGCACCACCAGAACCGTTTCATTGTCTCTCGTGGCTTTTGGGGCCAGCTGGGCTCAGCTGGGTGGTTTTAGCTCATGTCTCTTCCTTGTGATCAGATGGTGGCTGGGTTGGAGTCATCTGGCATCTGGACTGGGAAGGATCAAATAGCTGGAACTGTTGGGAGCAAGCGACTGATGTAGCCCATCCTCAAGAAGGAGGGTGGGGGAGAATTAAGCTCCACCTACTTGACATGGAGTATCTACATATGTTACTTGGAATTCTTTCATGAGGAAGCTTTGTTTCTTCTCCCTATTCATTCATTCATTCATCATCCATCTATTTATAGAAGTATAGACTCATGTGTATTTACTGTATACTTTGAGTTATAATCCAATGTTACATCATTCATTTTGTTGCTCAACTTGTTCCAACTCTGGTCACCGGGCACTGTCTCACGTTGGTTCCTACATCCCTTTGACGTGCCTTAGCCTAAGGGTTTATGATCAGCTCTACCCTGAACTTTTCAACGTTTCAGTTGCATGAGCCGGTAATAGTCCTTTTGCCCCTTTTCATTGCTTAAGCTAATTTGACTTGGAATATCTGCCAGTTGTCACCAAAAAGAGACCTGATTAATGTAGACTCAGATATAATAGGACTGTTAAAATTATTTGAGGAAAACAAAAATGATTGAGGTAAATGGAAAAGCCACCACACCAAAAATGTAGGTCAATATAATCATCGGAGTTAAAATGGTAATTTAACTTTGAGCTTCCTGACAGCCAAAGTAAGAAGTGGAAATAGGATGTGTTATATAACACTTGTCTCCTTAAAGAAAGCATTTTAACTTGTTATGGGACATGAAGTTATCCCTGATAACAAATGTATTTTCTCATAAGGAGCCTTACTCACAAGGATTGTAAGTAGCATTTTTCTGAAAACTAGAGCATTTCCATGGGGATGTTTTCATTATAAAAGCAAAGGATATTATTATTTCAGTGTAATTGAGTAAACACATTTCTATAAGAAGTGTTTGTGGTCTAAGAACCAGCTTTTTCATGTTCCAACCTGATACAGGCTGAGATTGGAGTCAGAGGAGTGGATGGATGGTCTTTGGCTTGGACTATCATTCTCATGTCCCCTTGTGTATTTAAAGGACAGTGAAACAAGTCTCCTTTGAGTCAGTTCCAACTCAGGGAACCTCGTGTGGGTCAGAGTAGAACTGAGCTCCACTGGGTTTCCAATGGCTGAGTTTTTATTTTTATTTATTATTTTTCATTGTGCTTTAGGTGCAAGTTTACAGAGCAGGGTTTGTTTTACATTCAACGTTATGTGCACATTTTAGTTTCACTCCCCATTTACCATCCCCAACCCTAACCCAGCCTCCTCCCCTCTCTGCTCAGTAACCACCTCTACCCCCGTGCCCCTCATAGTTCTGCACTCCTGTGTGTCCTGCATTTCCTCCATGTGAATGTTGCCCTTCTGGTGCCCCATAGTTAATTGCTCCAAGGAATGCATCTCCATAGAGTATGTGGGTGCGTCACCCTGGGTTGAGTGGTCTGCATGTATGTCTTGTTTACTATTGGGCTGAGAACCAGGTCCTGGGAGTGAGTTTTAGTCCAGGTGCAGAATGTATTTGAGGGCCATAGTGTTGGCGGTCTCACCAGAGTCCATCCGACCAGTAATTCTGGTCATTATTGAGTTTTTGGATTTTGCTCCATGTTTTTCCTCTCACTCTAACCAGGGTCTCAAGATTTGTTCCTTTCCTGAGTGGTGGGCATTGGTAGCTGGGCACCATCTAGTTCTTCTGGTCTCCAGGGCTGTTGGGTCCTAGGGCTGATTTTTTCCAAATGCCCAATGGTTGATTTTTCAGGAGTTGATCACCCCCCAGTCACTCCTTGGAAGGAAGATGGGGCAATCGACTTCTGTAGTGATACTGCCTCGGAAACCCAAGGAGGGGTCGCTATGACTTGGGGCCAACTCGACGGCATATAACAACAACAACAACAGATCACCAAGCCTTTCTTCCAAGGTATCTCTGGGTGGATTTGAACCCCCAGTCTGTTGATTAGAAGCCAGGCACTTAATCGTCTGTGCCACTCAGGGATAGTCAAGCGAATTCATAAGAAATATCGTACACTTGACGTGCACATGCACTGTTATTGGAAAGGCAGTGATCTCTAAGCCAGAATTCCAGCTCCACTATTTGATCTGAGGCTTTAAGTCTGTGGTCCCCACTGATGGGAGAGACTCCCTGCCCATCTCTCTCTCAGCCCAGCAAACTCCTTCTAACTTCTCTGCAGAGTTCAGTGGTGTTCTTCCTGCAGGAAGGATTCCTGAGTGTATGCACAATGGATAACCGTTTTGGGATGTGAGGGGAGTGAGTCTAAGGACAATCCTCCAGGCTTTTTGCTTTTATTCCCCTTGCGGTTCCCCCTTCCCTGTGACTTTAGTTTGCTGCCGCTCAGTCTTTGTAGGCTGACACTCTGAGCCTGGGATTTCCTTCCAGTCTCCTGGGATCTGCAGCAGAGCCCCAAGATCCACATGTCATTTGCATCAAGGAGCCCACCTGCCATCTGGCTGACCCACCTCTTGACCAGTAAGGTTTGCCTTCCAGCAGCTAAATTAGTTAATCTGCTTAGCAAGTGTTTGGCTGCTTTTTGACCTCCACTGGTCAGCTCTCTCTTTTTGTCATTATTTCTGGGCTGTGGGAGGACATAAGCTGGGCTAGAATTGTTGTTGTGTGTCACAGAGTCGATTCTCACTCATAGCAACCCTACAGGGGGAGACTAGAACTGCCCCAAAGGGTTTCCTAGGCTGCACTTTGTGGAAGCACCACACCAGGTCTTTTCTTCTATGCAATGACTGATGGGTTCAACCTCCAACGTTTTTGTTAGCAGTTGAACTCTTACCCACTGTATCCCCAGGGCTCTGTGGGTTAGGATTAGCTCAAGTGAAAGTCTGTCTGTGAGTCGGGCAGCTCAGTGGAGCCCATAGCTTCCAGTCCCAGAAGAAACAGGGGGCTTGGAAGAAAACCCAAATAGCACCCTGAGCGTGGTCCAGGGTGCAGCCAATAGTTCAAAAGACAGAAGGCCTGGCCTAGGGTTATTGTTGTTCCTGTCAGCACCAAGTCATAGGCTGGACCTGTAACCGAACAAAACTTTGCCCAGTCCTGGGGCATCTTCATGTTGGTGTCTTTGAGTTCATTGTTGTGGTTATCGTGTTAGTCTATCTCATTGAGGGTTCCCTTGGGTTCACTGGTCCTCCTCTTTACCAACCAAGATGTCTTTTCGTGGCAGTTGGTTTCTCCTGGTGACGTGTCTGAAGGAAGCAGCATGAAGTTGCTCCATTTTCCTGGCTAAGGAGCATCTTGTTTGTGCTTCTCCTAACACTGATTTGTTCGTCTTCTGGCGGCCCATGGTACATTCAGCATTCTTGGCAGCACCATCATTTGAATGCATCAGTTCTTCTGCCTTCCTTTTCTATTATCCAATGTTGACAATGCTTATGAAGTAATTGGAAAGGCCATGGCTTGGGTCAGGCACATCTCAGTCTTCAAAGTTACATCTTTTTTTTTTTTTTTTTCATTTTAAACTTTTAAGAGGTCTTTTGCCGAAGATCTGCCCAGTGCAGTAAGTCATTTGATTTCTTGATTGTAGCTTCTGTGGACATTGATTATGCCCACAGAATGCAAGTAAAATGGATGCAAGTAAAATGAAATCCTTGACACTTTCAATCTTTTCTCTGTTTATCATGATATTCCTTACTGGTCTAGTCGTGAGGAGTTTTGTTTTCTTTATTGAGGTGCAATCCATATTGAAGGCTGTAGTCTTTGGTCATCACCAATAAGTACTTCAAGTCCTCTTTGCTTTTAGCAAAGTATCATCTGCATATCACAAGCTGTTAATGAGTCTTCCTCCAATCCTAATGTCACATTCTTCTTCATATAGTCCAGCTTCATGGATTATCTGCTTAGCACACAGATTGAATAATTATGGTGAAAGAACACAACCCTGATGCACACCTTTCCTGATTTCAAACCATGCAGTATCCCTTTGTTCTGTTCGAATAACAGCCTCTTGGTCTACATACAGGTTCCTCATGAGCTGTGGTGGTTATGTTTGTGTGTCACCTTGGCTGGGCCTGGTTGAGTGGCTGGGTAGCTGGATGTAGTATTCCCCATGAGACTGGTATCAACTCCATGGTGGAATCTACTGGGAGCAGCTGAGTAGGTATGTGGTCTGCTTCCTGTATATAAGCAGCAGCTTTGGGAATGGTCTCTAGCTTATGGCACGCTTGGACCCTGCATGTAGCTGTGTCATTGTTCAGCAGCCTGCCATGCTCTGCCGACCTGGGGACTTACAATGGACTTGAATTAATGGCCTGCAGTGTGGTTTGGTAACATCAGGACTGTGCCTTTTTACTTGTCAACCTTGGGCTTGGCAGTGTCAGCAGCCAGCAGCTGTCTGAGTGAAGAAATGCCTCTAGCTCCAGTGGGCCGGGAGCTGGAGGTAGAGCTGAAGCCTAAGGCTGAGGGCCTTTCCCCCAGCCCCTAGAGCCTGGCACTTTGAACTTGGACGTAAAGTCTCTAAACTGTAAGAGAATTAACTCCTATTTGTTAAGGCCATCCCATTTGTGGTATATCCTTGTCAGAGCAGCACTAGGTAACCAGAACATGAGCATAATTAAGTGTTCTGGAATTCCTATTCTTTGTAATATTATCCATAACTTGTTACAATCCACACAGTCAAATGCCTTTGCATAGTCAATAAAACACAGGTAAACATCTTTCTAGTTTTCTTTGCTTTCAGCTAAGATCCATCTGACATCAGGAATGATATCCCTCGTCCCACATCCTTTTCTGAATCTGGCTTGAATGGCTGGTAGCTCCTTGTAGAGGTACTGCTACAACCATTTTTTAATTACCTTCAGCAAAATTTTACTTGCATGTGATATTAATGATTTATTTGATAATTTCTGCATTTGGTTGGAACACCTTTCTTCCAAATGGGCACAAATATGGATCTGTTACAGTCATTGGCCAGGTAATTATCTTCCAAATTTCTTGGCATGAATGAGTGAGGACTTTGAGCATTGCATCTATTTGTTGAAACAACTCAGTGGGTATTCTGTTGATTCCTGGAGACTTGTTTTATTGCCAATTCTTCTTGGACTTCTTCCTTCAATGCCATGCATTCTTGATCATATGCTACCTCCTAAAATGACTGAACATCGACCAATTCTTTTTGATTCGGTGACTCTCTGTGTTCCTTCTGTCTTCTTTTGATGCTTCCTGTGTGGTTCAATATTTTGCCCAGAGAATCCTTCAGTATTGTAACTTGAGGCTTAAATTTCTTCTTCAATTTTTCAGGTTGAGAAATACCAAGTAGGGTCTTCCATTTGATTTTCTAACTCCAGACATTGCATATTTCATCATAGTGCTTTACCTCGTAGTCTCTGTTTAACTCTTTTACTCTGTGCCTAATAGAAAGTTTCAGAGTCTCTTCTGAAATCCATTTTGGTCTTGTTCTTTTTTTCCTGTCTTTTTTAATGACTTTTCACTTTCTTCATGTATTATGTCCTTGATGTCATCCCACAACTCTTCTGGTCACCTGTCATTAGTGTCCAGTGCATCAAATATATTCTTGAGATGGTCTCTAAATTCAGGAAGTGTGTATTCAAGGGCATATTTTGACTTTCAGGAATTTGCTTTGATTCTTTTCAGTTTGAGCTTGAACTTGCACATGAGCAGTTGATGCTCTGTTCCATAGTTGACCCCTGAACTTTATCCTGACTGATGATTTTGAGCTTCTCCATCATTTCTTCCATAGATGTAGTAGATTTGATTCTTGTGTGACCCATCGAGTAAAGTCCTTGTGTATTGTGATCAGGTGTAATGTTGGGAAGAAGTATGTCCAATGAGTAAGTCATTGGTTTTCCAGAATTCTCCCACGCACTCTCTAGAGTCATTCTTCATCACCAAGGACATAATTTCCAGCTACTGATCCTTTTTTTGTTTCCAACTTCACATTCCAATCACCAGTAATTATTAATGCATACATTCAATCAATTTCAGACTGTAGCATGTCATAAAATCTTCAAAAATATTTTCAAAAAAATGTTCAATTCCCTTGTCTTTGACAGATGGGTGATGGCATTAGTCAGTCCAGAAACCAAACTCACTGCCATTGAGTTGATTCCAATGGTTTTTAAAGGCTGTAAATCTTTATGGAAGCAGACTGCCTCATCTTTCTTCCATGGAGCGGCTGTTGTTGTTGTTATGTGCCGTCGAGTTGGCCCCAACTCATAGCGACCCCTCCTTGGGTTTCTGAGATGGTATCACTATGGAAGTAGATTGCCCAGCCTTCCTTCCAAGGAGTGGCTAGTGGGTTCAAACCACAGACCTTTTGGTTAGCAGTCAAATGCTTTAACCACTATATCACCAGAGCTCCTTGGCATTAGTCACTAGGGAGACTAAACAAAACCACAATAAGATACAACTCCATCCCCACTTAGAATGGCTAAGATAACAAACAAACAACAAATGGAAAATAACTGCTGTTGGTGAGGATGTGGAGAAATTGCAACCCTCATCCTTTGCTGGTAGGAATGCAAAATGGTACAGTTACTGTGGGAAACAGTTTGGCAGTTCCTCAAAAGGTTAAACATAGAACTATCATATGACCCATCAGTCTGAATCCTAGGTTGATACCCAGGCGAGCTGAAAACAAGAACGTAAACAGAAATTTGCACACCAATTTTCATCACAACTCTGTTCACAACAGCCAAAAAGTAGAACCAACATAAGTGTTCATCAGTAGATGAATGAATGGGTAAATTCAATGTGGTACATACAGCCAATGGAATATTACTCAGTTATGAAGAGAAATGAAGTCCTTATACATGCTGTGTATGGATGAACCTTGAAAACCATGCTGAGTGAAATAGTCAATTACAAAAAGGTAAATACTGTATGATCCCATTTATATAAAATATAGGAGAATGTGTAGAGACCAATGTTTATTGGTGGTTACCAGAAGTGAGAGGGAGCAAGAAGGAAGCTTTGCTCTGGGGGTACTGAGGTTCTGTTAATAGTGGTGAAGTAATTTGCAGGTGAAGGGTGGTGATGGTTGCACATGACCATAATCAATGTCGCTGAAATGTACATGCAAAAAATGTTGACTTGGCCAATGTTTTGTTATATATATATTTTACCATAAACAATAAAGAGAGAAAGAGACGCCTTGAATGGGTCAAATGTGAGAGGAAACGGTGGAGTGAGGGGTTGTCTTTATTGTCAGGTGCCATCAAGTTGATCCCAACACAGCGACCTCATGGACAACAAAAGGAGCACTACCCAGTCTGCACCAGCCTCACAGTAGTTACCATTGTTGAGCCCATTGTCGTAGCCACTGTGTCAACCACCCTTTTATTGTCCTCCTCTTGCCCACTGACCTCCTACCAAGTATGATGTGTTCTCCAAGGGCTGATTCTTTGTGAATGAAGGGTATGATCAGTGAACTCAACACCTTCCCCCATAATTCAAACAAATAATTTTGAAAGAAAATAGAGCCATCTGCTTTGTGTTGGAGGGGACTGACCTGGTTCCCCAGCTTCCTCGCCAACTGCAAGCCTGCCTTTCTCCATCCAAGCTCAAGGTTTGACCCTGATGTTTTGTCTTCCTACTGAAATGCCTCTCAACACCACAGCTGTCATCTTGAATTTTCCTGGCCTTGCATGTCATGTGAAAAAACAAGGCCCTGGGCGTACAGGGTGAAATTGTCATCAGGGCTTCCACCCCCTGCTGAGAATTTGTGTTTCCACCCCACATAGACCGACTCAGAATCAGCATTTTAACAAGATCACCAGGTGATTCTTGTAGATTGGGTACATAATAGTCAGCTGAGAATCTTGTTAAACATGTGGATTCTGATTCAGTCTATCTGGGGTGGAAAAAAAGGCAAATTCTCAGCAGGGGGCCAAACCTGAATGAACCAGTTTGAAGTTCTGGTTGT
>NW_006921714.1:7207760-7216369 GCF_000298275.1 Orycteropus afer afer | reverse complement strand
CTCCACACTCCCCCTTCTCTCCCAGCCCTGGTAATCTCTAATCTGTTGCCTCTATGGGTTTGCTAATTTGGGCATATCATGTAAGGGGATCATACAATATTTCTCCTTTTGTACCTGGCTTATTTTACTTACCATAATATTGTCAAGGTTCATCCGAGTCATGGCATGTATATCAGGACTTGTTCCTCTTTTATGGCTGAGTAATATTCCATTGTATATACACATCGCCTGTGTGTATCCATTCATCTGTCGATGGACACTTTGGCTTTTCTGCCTTTCAGTGGCTGTGAATCATGTGGCAGTGAACAGTGGTCTACATGTTTCTGTTGGAATGCCTGCTTTCACTTTTTTGGGTATTTATACCCAGGAGTGGAATTGCTGGGTCCTACGGCAATTCTGTGTTCAATATTTTGAGGAGCCGCAAAACTGTTCTAACTGCCTGCTTTTGATGTGAAACCTTGTCTATTTGCCCTTGTATCATGGTATTGTCTGTGATTTTTTAGAGAGAGAAAGTGAGAAAAGAAAGTTTTTTTTGTTTTTGTTTTTTTTTTTTAGAAGAAGAATCAGGCTTGAAACTGATTTTGGGGTCAGTTTGCCTTGGGCCCCTTGGAAGTAGGTAGTGGACCAGCTTCAGAGCCTCTGAGATGCTTTGTTAAACAGCTTTGTTCCTGACAGTGAGAAGCTGGGGCAGGAGGCAACATGGGAACTCCACAATTTGCCTGAATAATGCAGTGTTGCAAGGGAGCAAGCATTGCTTCACAATGGCTGAGGGAGCACAGACGTTGCATTTCCAGGCCTCAACATTCTGGAGTTTTCCTTAGAGCCAGTTCCCAACCTCGGCACCACAGACATGTGGGGTGGACAATTCTATGCTGTACGAGGCTGTCCTGTGCATTGTAGGATCGTCAGCATAAGCCCTGGCCTCTGCCGGCATCTCAGACTCACAAGAAGTGTTTTATTATTTTTTTAAAATCAAAGAAAAAAATTGAGTGTAATAATAAAGAATAATGAGTCCAGCCTAGGATACAGTCATCCTCACACCAACTCAGTTATAAATGATAATTTTTGATCTTGTTTTTAGGGAGCAATGGGGCCCACAAGTGTATGTGGGGCCCGCCGAAGTTCTCACACAGTCTTGTCTGTACCCCTGAGATGCCAGGAAGAAGAATCAGGCTTGAAACTGATTTTGGGGTCAGTTTGCCTTGGGCCCCTTGGACAGTTTGTGACAACCAAAAAATGTCTCTAGACATTGTCAGATGCCTAGGAGAGGGGAAGTGAGGAGCAAAATCTGCCCCATTGGGAGTCACTGATTAACACTACAAAGGAAAGCACACTGCCATGTGTCAGCTGCCTTGGAGTCCACTGGGCCTCTGCACCAGGAGTGCTCACATCCTGTGTGTCAAGTAGAACTAACTCCCCAGGGTTTTCAATGGCATGGTCTTTCAGAAGTAGAGGGCCAGGCCTTCCTTCCAAGGCACTTTTTGGGTGGACTCATACTACCAACATTTTGGTTAACATCTGAGCCCATTAACTGTTTGCTCCATCAAAACCCATGGCCATCGAGTTGATGCCTACTCATAGCAACCCCCATTATTTCTTTATGGAAATAGATCACCTCATCTTCCTCCCGTGGAGCAGCTGGTGAGTTTGAACCTCTGACTTTCTGGTTAGCAGCCAAATGCCTTACCTGCTACATTGCACCACCACAGGACTCCAATAATAAGAGCACATAATGATTCTTTGCTCATTAAAAACAGTCAGAGGGCACCTTCTGTGTGCTGACCCCTGGCCCAGCTCTAGGGAAGCCTGAGAATAAGGTGTTGTTCCTGCCTTATCCTGCAGGGAGGTGCTGAGGAGCCAGGAGAGGGCACTACCAGGCAGGTGCTGAGACACAGACATGGGGGACGGATGACCAAGGAAGAAGCAGGGACTAAGGGATTGGGGTGCGGGAAGGCTTGGCAAAGGGGCGCACTTCGAAACTGGCAGTGTGAAGGGTTGTCCGGTTGGGAACCGGATAGAGTCCTTGGTTTGCAAACAAGCCACATGGGGTGAAAGACAGCTGGAGCCTGCCTCTGGGTCAGTGAGAGTCTGAGGGCCAGTTATAGGCCCCTTCTGAAATAAGTCAGTGGGTGTTTCATTCCCCAGAAGCCCAGAGTCTCCTGAAAGATTCAATTCTGGTCGGTACCAACAATAACAGATGACGTGAAGTGCCCATGGCCCTGGCCCTGGGTCCGGCCCCGTGAAGACCAATTAGAAAATTAACGTTGATTTCAGACTGATCAGATTCGAGTCTTGACTTTTGTCCAGGGGAGAACAGGGCAGCAGTGTTACTGCAGGCTGATATTTCACCTTCTCGAGGAAGGAAAGGCCAGACGCACGTCGCTTTGACGGGATCCAGAGCCCCATGCAGCACGGTTCTATTTCATAAGGGAACTGCTGTCTGTGGCTGGGCCTGCACAAGCCGGCTGCTTAGCTTCTGGTCCCGACAAAGACTCTAAATGGAAGGCAGGCAGGCCAGGCCAGGCCCCCAGCTCTTCCATGCAAGGGATCTACAGGCTGCCGAGTGGAAGAGGCTCAGCGCAGGGGCTCTCAGCCTGAAGTTGGGGGTGGGAGGAAGGGATCCTATGAGACCTTGAAAGTAGCCACAGTTCACATTTGCCTGAAAGGTACAGGAACTTCCCTTTTCAATCTACACATGAAGACAGGGCTAGAAGCACCCAAAAAGGAGGTCTGGTCGTGCAATGGTCAAGGACTGGACAGGTGACTGAAGGGCTGGAGGTTCAAAGCCATCCAGTGGCTCCATGCGAGAAGTACCTGGAGATTTGCTCCAGTACAGACTGTCGCCTAGAAAATAACTCTAAGGGGCAGTTCCACTCAGTCACATGAGTCAAAAATTGACTGGACAGCAGCAGGAGTGATCACAGAAACCTCGGGATTGGGGGCATTTGGTTGACCTGGAGCCCCCTTGCTTTTGGGGAGCTGTAGGACCTCTCCTGGGTCCCCCTTCTGCTGGGGACGGCCAATTATATTGTGATGCCAGTGGCATGGACAGTGAGAACTTTACCACTGAATCTTGTGTCCTCAACAGACATCAGCTCCTGTCATTCTTATTATTTTGAGTTATACTAACTGGGAGGGTCAGAATAGCACACATCAGGAGCTGAGCCCAGAGGCTGCCACGTTAGAGGTTTTTGTGAAGCAGGAGGTGGTGGTAGTCTGCCCTGTGTGGTTATCGGAGCCTTTATGATGACCGGGGTTAGCAGCTGGAGGTTCTGGAACATGCAGAAGGTGGGCCAGTCATTTTGCCGGGAGAAAAAGTCAAGCCTCATGGGAATTCATGGAGGAGGGTAAGCCTCAGGGTCACCAGTTTATGGAGGTGGTGCCTCAGGCTCTTGAAAGGCTTGTGACTTACCCAAGGCCACACAGTGAGCTGTGGCAGAACTAAGAGTACACTTGAAGTGCCTGTCACTGTCCAAGGCGTCCTTGATAGCAGAGGGTTTGTCTTTATCCATGGCCACTGCCCCATCCTTGCCCACCTCCCATTTTCACAAAGGACACTTGGAGATGGCAGTCAGGCATCTGCAGTGGGGTGGAATGGGGCAGATGTCCTTTGCTGCCCTTCAAAGGGTCCTGGGGGATGGTCACTCCCCAGGCCGGCCCTAGCCGCCCCAGACTCCCGTCTCCCTGGGTGCATCAGCAACCCCACCCGGTGGGTGCCTTGCTGCAGCTAGGGAAGCAAAGACAAGTTGCTTCCAGCACCCTCTGACAAATGAAAATAGTGCAATATTACCCTTGCAGCCCCCATCATCTCCCCACCCAGCAGATCTGTCGACAGACCTGAGACCTTCTGATTAGCAAGTTTCTAGGCCTTTTCAGCAACCCAAGCCAGAAACAATCCTGGTTTTATAACTCAATAAAAAGGACTCCAGAACTTTAATAAGAGCACAAAGGAGGAAGAAGGGGGGCAGGTCGAGGCGGGGAGTGACTAGGCTTCCGAGCTGGGGGGCAGGGCTCTGTGTGGGGAGCTGGGACCGTGCTAGCAGAAACCACACTCCCAGCTGCTCCCACATCCACAGTGGATTTACCCTCATGACAGGCTCAGAGACAGAAGGGCAGAGAAATGGGGAAACTGAGGCCAGGGGTGGGGGTGAGGGCAGGCGGGGACACTGCACATGTTGTAAAGGTTTTACCAGTCAAAGGTGGGGTGAGGCGGGCAGCTGGTCTTTGCTTCCTGACGTGGGGCTGCCCCATCTGGAGGGGACACCCTCTTCTAATTGTACCGAGGTGTAGGTGGGCTCCTGTTAGTTATTCCAATTCCCAGCCAGAGCCCCACCCCATCTCAGCCCCACTTTTCGTTCAAGTGCTGACTTCCCAAGGACAAGTTAGTTATCCTGCACAGGAACGGGCCTCACATGTATTGCATGTGACTAGTTGGCCTTCTGTTCTTGACAGCATGTTTTTCTGCAGGATTTCTAATGCCTAGAACTCTGGACACTCCGAGTACTTTGGTCTGTGCTTGGATATTTTTTTCTGCAGTCCTATTACACTGGGTGGATTATGGAGGTGGGATTTGGAGGTTGGTAGAACCTGTGACTAGAGGAATTTAGCCTCTGGGCATCTCAGTTTTCCTACAGGAATTGGGGGGAAGTGAAGCTTGGCCTTGCAGGGTTGTGTGAGGGTTCAGTGGCTAAAGTAGTGAGGAGGTGGGGAAGAGACATTCTCCTAGGCTGCTAAAAACAAAACAGAACAAAACAAAAACAACCAAACTCTTTGCCATCAAGTTGATTCTGACTCATAGTGACCCCCATTGGGTTTCCAAGGCTATCAATCTTTATGGCAGTAGATTGCCCCCATCTTTCTGTGGAGTGGCTGGTGTGTTTGAACCACTGACCTGGTTAGTAGCCAAATTCCTTATCCACTATACTACCAGAGCTCCTCCTAGGCTATTAGTGGGTATACAAAATTGGTTCAGGAGTCCTTGGTGGCTTAAATGGCTAACACACTAGGCTTCTAACCAGAAGACTGGGGATTCGAGTCCACTCATCTACCCAGAAGTACATTGGAAGAAAGGCCTGATGAACAAAAACGGCATGTTGAACCAGTCAACCAGTGTACTGGTTTCCTGGGCTGATTCCAATTCATGGCAAACTCACGTGTGTCAAAGTAGAACTGTGCTCCGTAGGGTTGTCAGTGGCTGATTTTTTGGAAACAGTTCATCAGGCCTTTCTTCCAATGTACTTCTCTGGATGGTGGCTGGCTAACATTATTATTTTTATCAAAGAGTCTGTAGAAGAATCCTGATCAGAAGGGGGAAAATACAGAACAGAGTTTGAAATGCTCATGGAATCCAGATTTTCTGGAGCCATGGTGGCTGGATAAAATCCTGAAATTATTGCCCTGAAATCATCTTTAAACCTTAAGCCAAAAATATCCCCTGAAATCTTCTTAAAACCAAACAGTAGTTCACCTTAACTAGGAAAGAATACCTGCCTTAAGCATTTCTTTCCAAATCTATCTTCTGAGATCAAATTGACAACTGCAAATTGAAAGATTAGATAGGAAGTTTAAGGGGTAGCGAGTTCATGTGAATATGGAGGAACAACTCAGAAAAGGAGGGTGAGGACGGACCCACAATGGGAAGCATGTAATCAAGTGTCTTGAACTGTAAATGCAGAAATTGTTGAATTGAGGTATGTTCTGCTGTTTCAACAGCAATAAAAAAAGAGAGAGAAAAGAGAGATTGTGGAAAACCATGGAGACTATTAATCAATTTTTATAAAATCCTTATCATCCATATTTATTCACATATACAAGAATGGACAGATCTGTCTTGGAAGAGATACAGCCAGAATGCTTCCTAGAAGCGAGAATGGCCAGACTTCATCTCACCTACTTGGGTTGTGTTGTCAGGAGGGACCATTCCCTGGAGAACGATCTCATGTTTGGTAAGGTGGAGGGTTGATGAAAGAGGGGAAGGTCCTCAACGAGATGGATTGACACAGTGGCTGCAGCGATGGGCTCAAGCACAGCAAGATTGTGAGGATGGCACAGGACCAGGCCGTGTTTCATTCTGTTGGACGTGAGGTCACTGTGACTTGGAGCTGACTCAACAGCACCCAACAACAACATATTTTAATATATCAAGTTGTTCATAGAGTTTATCCTCTTGAGGTAAGGATATAGGGAACATTTGCGATTTACTTAATTCATTTGACAGTGTTTGATATTTTAAAAAATGTACCCTGGATTAATTTTATACTCAGGAAAAAGGTGTTCTAGTTTGGAAAAAAAGAAAAAAATCAAAAACAAAAATGAGAAAGCACCAAGAACAGTAACTAACACAGTGGTATTGTTGTTGATTGCCTTCCAGTCATCTCTGCCTCATGGTGAGCAGACAAACAATGGAACAGAATTCACCTGGTCCTGCATCTTCAGGGTCACTGGTGTGTTCAAGTCCACTGTTGTCACTGTGTAGTTTGAGTGCCTTCTAAACTAGGGGCTCATCTTCCAGCACTGTATCAGACACTACGCTGTTGTGACCCACCAAGTTTTCGTTGGCTGATTTTCAGATCTCTAGGCCTTTCTTCCAAGTCTGTGTTAGTCTGGGAGCTGTGCTGAAACCTGTCCACCATGGGTGACCCTGATGGTATTTGAAATACCAATGTCACTGTTTTGGTTACCTAGTGCTGCTCTGACAGGACTATACCACAAATGGAATGGCTTTAATAAACAGGAGTTTATTCTTACAAGTTTTGGAGGCTAGAAGTCCAAGTTCCAAGTACCAGCCTCTAGGGACTGTGTGAAAGCCCCTCAACCTTGGGCTTCAGTTCTGCCCCTTGCTCCTGGCCTACTGAAGCTAGAGACATCTCTTCACTCAGACAGCTACTGACTGCTGAGGCTGACAAGCCCAAGGTTGACAAGGAAAAAGGCACAGTACCGATGTTACCAAACAACATGGCAGGCCATTAACTCAAATCCATTTAAAGTCTCAAGGTCGGCAGAGCATGGCAGGCTGCTGAACAATGACTTGGCTACATGCAGGGTTCAAGCGTGCCATAAGCTAGAGACCATTTCCAAAGCTGCTTCTTATATATGGGAAGCAGACCACATCCCTAAAGTAGCTACTCAGCTGCTTGTGGTAGATCCCACCAGTCTCATTATGGAGAATAACTACCACCAGCTACCCAGCCACTCAACCAGGCCCAGCCAAGTTGACACACAACCTTGACTACCACAGTAATTGCATCCAGCATGACAGCAACACACACACCACCACAGTATGACATGCTGATAGACAGGTGGTGGAGGCAGGTAGTAGGTGCTCAGTGAAAGGAGTTCTGTCCACTGGGCCTCTTGACACCATCACAACCAACTAGCAACTTTGACATTTATGTGAGCCTTTCTTACTTACTGAAAGCCTGCAGGTTAAGCTCAACTGTACTGTTATGTACCACTGAGTCAATTTCAACTCATAACGACCCCACATGACAGGGTAGAACTGCCCCATAGGGTTTTCTCAGTTGTAATCTTTACTGGAGCGGATTGTCAGGTCTCTTCCTGGGGGAGCTGCTGGGTGGGTTCAAGTTGCCAACCTTTCAGTTAGCAGCTGAGTGCTTAGTCATTGTGCTAACTTGGCTACTTGCTCAACAATATTTGGCTAAATTAAAATGGAAATATATAGGTGAAGTAAGCACCATTGACAGGAAAAAAGAAAAACCTGACAGTACATGTATATAAAATCCATATTATAACATGCTATGCTGGAAACCATAAATTGGAACCATGTGAAGTCACCATGTATTGGCTTATAGATTGTGTTTAATACATGAACTTGGAAATCGAGCCATCTTCATAAAGCACCGGAGGACCAGAACGTGAGGGAGCTGGGTGACAGGGCGGCTACTGCCCCATGCCCCTGGGCATGTTTGTGGCCTCTGACTTCAAGGCCAAGAAGGAAAAAAGGAACTTACCCAGCACCTCCCCACTCCAGAAAATGTCAAACAGATGTCCTCAAAGGGTGGAGAAATGAAATGAAAGGCACATTTAGGATTTATAGAGCTGAAAACCCCAAACCAATGGAAATTAGGGCTCTGATGAGCATAAAGCTGGCCATTATTTTTATCACTATAACTCTTGCAAATTGGCTTCTAGATCCCAAGCTGGCATGAGAAGGTCTAGAGAATGAGGTGGCCTTGGCAAAGCTGTTCAAACTCTGATGTGACTTATCTGCCCAGCTTTGACCTCCCGCCAGTCTCTAAGTACTAGGTCCTGGTGCCCCCTCCCCTTGACTCTCTAACACCACTACCCTTGACACAATCTGCAACACCTCAATCTTCCATCCTTCCTCTCCTGCACTTTGTAACATCTCCCAGCATTTAAGGCCCTGCATAAGGGACCCTACCATTCTATTCTTCTCCATGCCCTCCTTGTCTGACTCTTCCATGCCCTTACATTGTGGTTCCCTCGGTCCAGAGTGCCCTCATAGGCTCTGAAAACTCCTACTCGACCTTCAAAATCCAATAGAGAGGACCATCCCTCCTGTAGACCACGTCCAGCACTTCCAACAAATCCTTTGCCATTTTGCTTTAACTGTCCAGGTCTGTCTCTCC
>NW_006921714.1:7206578-7207180 GCF_000298275.1 Orycteropus afer afer | reverse complement strand
AGTCACTGTACCAAAAAGAACTGATCAATGTTCATCCATTTCAGGAGGTGGCATATGATCAAGAACCAATGGTATTAAAGGAAGAAGTTGAAGCTGCATTGAAGGAATTAGTGAAGTGCAAGGCTCCAGGAATTGATGAAAACCCATTGAGAGGTTTCAACAAATGGATGCCCCACTGGAAGCACTCACTCAGTTATGCCTAGAGATTTGGAAGACAGCTACCTGGCCAACTGACTGGAAGAGATCCATGTTTGTACCCATTCCAAAGAAAGGTGATTCAACAGAATTTATCAAATAATATCATTAATATTACACAGAAGGAGTTCCAGTAACAAGGCAGAATAGGCAGACAAACTACACAGACCATCTTCAACAAAGAAAAGAGGAACCAATTAACACAGATACATAATCCTGGAGCCCTGAGCTTTGAAAGGAAGATACAGAAGTGGACTAAACTCCAACTAGTAGAAGAACCTGCATGAAAATACTGAAAAAGGAGACATACAGAGCTGTAGGCTGTAAGTAATCCTGATGTCATAGACAGCTTTCATATTGCCATATGGTGTTAGGACCTAAGAATTTACCTTAAAATCAGCCCTGCT
>NW_006921714.1:7179697-7186762 GCF_000298275.1 Orycteropus afer afer | reverse complement strand
CAACTGGACCAATGAGCAGCATCACAATAAATGGAGAGAAGATTGATGTTGTCAAGGAATTCACGTTGCTTGGTTCTACATCTGCCATTAGAGAGATGTAAATCAAAACAACAATGAGATACCATCTTGCCCCAGCATTAATAGCAAAATTTAATCAGACAGAAAATAACAAATGCTGGTGAAGACATGGAGAGATTGGGACTCTCACATAATTTTGGTAGGACTTTCAAATGATACAATCAGTATGGAAAGCAGTATGGCAATTCCTTGAAAATTTGGAATTAGAAATATCATTTGACCCAGCCATTCCATTACTAGGTATATATCCTAAAGAAGTGAGAGCCAGGACAAGAACAGATATCTGCACACCCATGTTCATCATAGCACTATTTACAATAGCCAAAAGATACCCATCAACAGAAGAATGGATAACCAAACTATGGTACATACACACAATGGAATACTATTGAAGAATAGTGTATGTACCCTGAAGAATAACAGAACCCGCAAAATACCACATAACATGGATGAACTTGGAGGACATTATGCTGAGTGAAATAAGTCACTCACAGGAGGATAAATAGTATTGTGTTAGTCCATTACTGTAAAAGTCAAGAAAAGGTTTATATATGGAAGGAAATTTTCTTTGTTAGTTACCAGGGATGGGAGAGGAGGGGAGGGCACACTGCTAGATAAGTAGAGACAAGTACTGATTTGGGTGAAGAGAATGGCAATGTACCAAATGTGAGTGATCAGCATGGTGGCATTGAGGAAGAGGAAGACATAGAGAGGTGCATGGGTGGTGCAGACAAGGATGAACCCTTTTGCACATAGAGTACTGCATTGTCAGTGAAGGCAAACATGGATATATGGGTGGATAGATAGGTGGACAGGCTGAACTATTAGGTATGTCTGTGCAGGGGACAGTATTCCCATGACTATATATAGGGTTGGCAGACAATGTTTCTACAGGTGTATTGGTATGTTCTATAAGAATTTCCAGGTATATAGTAGACATGACAAGGGACAAAGCTGTAGTCACTTCTTGGCCACAGTCAGCTACCCAGAAGGAGCAAATAGTTGGACCAGTGGGCTCAGGACTATGGTGGGATGGGACATCAAGCTCCATTGGCATAACATACTACACATTGGAAGCATCCGTCTAGATGTGAAGATGTGTCTCTCCTTGTCCAGAGCAAAGAAGAATGAAGAAAACCAAAGATGCATGGAAACAATTAGTCCAAAGGACTGGTGCACCAGGTGATCCTCAGCCTATATGACTATGAGACCAGAAGAACTATATAGTGCCCAGCTATCACTGTCAACCACTTGGAGGGGGATCTGTGTAGGAAATCGTGGATGGAGTGGGAGAACAAAACTCAAAATCATAAAAAAAGAGCGTTACCAGGTTTGCTGGTCTGATAGAGCCTGGTAGAACCCCTGAGACTATGGCCCCTAACTGCCCTTCAGGTCTGGAATTGAAACCATCCCTGTGGCTTCCAGCCAAACAAAAGATAGGCATATGAGCTGAACATTTACGTTAGGTAAATACACTCTTTGGAGAAATCAATCATGGGAGAACAGAAGGGCTGTGTATGCACAGGGAGACAGCTGGGGAGCAGGAGTGCATGGAGGGAAGGACACAGGGAAGAAGTAAGTAAGGGGAGGAAGTGGGAAGAGAGCTGTTGTATTGTGGGAAATTGCAGTGAATGTCATGAGACAAAGTGTATGTGAACTGCTGTATGGAAAGTGAATTTTCTCTGTAAACTTTCACCCAAATCACAATAAAAATTTAAAGAAAAAAAATTACATGCAAGTAAAATCTTGCTGAAGTTAATTAAAAAGCAGTTGTAGCAGTATATTGACAGAAAACGTTCAGAAATGCAAGCTGGATTCAGAAGACATTGAACGAGAGATATCATTGCTGATGTCAGATGGATCTTGGCTGAAAGCAAAGATGTTTGCTTGTGTTTTATTGACTATGCAAAAGCATTTGCCTGTGTGAGTCATAAAAAATTATGGATAACAGTGTGAAGAATGTGAATTCCAGAACATTTAATTGTGCTTATGAGGAACTTGTACATAGTCCTGGAGGCTGTTGTGTGAACAGGAGAAGGGAATACTGTATGGTTTAAAATGAGGAAGTGTGTTTGTGAGAGTTGAATCCTTTCACCACATTTGCTCAGTCTTTATGCTGAGCAAATAATCTGAGAAGCTGGACTATAGGAAGAAGAACATGGCATCAGGATTGGAGGAAGACTCATTAACAACCTGTAATATGCAGAGGACACAACTTTGTTTGCTGAAAGTGAAGGTGACTTGAAGCACTTACTGATGAAGATCAAAGACTACAGTCTTCAGTATGGATTATACCTCAACATAGAGAAAACAAAAATCCTCACAACTGGACCAATAAGCAGCATCACAGTAAATGGACAAAACATTGAAGTCGTTAAAGATTTCTTTTTACTTGGATCCACAATCAATACCCATGGAAACAGTAATCAAAAAAGGACATGTTGCATTGCACTGGGAAAATCTTCTGCAAAAGACCTCTTTTAAAGTGCTGAAGAGCAAAGACATCACTTTGAAGACTAAGGTGCACCTACCCCAAGTCCTGATATTTTCAATTGCTCCTCACGCATGTGAAAGCTGGACAATGAATAAGGAAGACTGAAAAAGAGTTGATGCTTTTGAATTATGGTGGTGGCAAAGAGTACTGACAATATCATGGACTGTCAGAAGAATGAACACATCTGTCCTAGTAGAAGTGTAGCCCGAATGCTTCTTGGAAGCGAGAATGGTCAGACTTCATCTCACCTACTTTGGTCATGCTGTCAGAAGGGATCATTCCCTGGAGAAGGATGTCATGTTTGGTAAAGTAGAGGGTCATTGAAAAAGGGGAAGATGCCCAACAAGATGGATTGACTCAGTGGCTGGCACAACGGCTCAAGTATAGCAAGGATTGTGAGAATGGCGCATGACATGTCAGTGTTTTGTTCTGTTGTCGACAGGCTCACTATGAGTCCGAACCAACTTGATGGCACTAACCACAACAACATCTCATTGAAGCCTCCCATTCCCATTTTACAGACATGGAAACAGAGTCTGAGAGAGGTGAAGGGCTTTGCCCAAGGTCACAAAGGTTTTGTCAAGACCCCGGAGCTGGGGTTGGAGGTAGAGTCACAGGACCCTGGTCCGGGTGTGCTGGAAACAGAAGACAAAGGCAGCCAGCAAGTGGTGCTCAGAAACAAGTCTGTGGACTGCAGGAGAAAACATTCGTTTCCAATTCATTATTTTCTTTGTGAACAAATGCCTGCTTATCTTCCAAGATGAAGTTAGGGGAAGCCTTGACTTTCAGGTGATTTTCCTAATAAAATACCTTGAAAAGGAAAGGTGGAAAATGAATAAAGAAGACCAGGAAAAGAATTATGCCTTTGAATTATGCTGTTGGTGAAGGATAGTGAATACACCATGGACTGCCAGAAGAACGAACAAACCTATCTTGGAAGAAGCACAGCCAGAGTGCTCCTTAGAAGTGATGACAGTGAGACTTTGTCTCTCATACCTTGGACACGTTATACGGAGGGACCAGTCCCTGGAGAAGGACGTCATGCTTGGTAAAGTAGAGGGTCAATGAAGTAGTAGACCCTCAGGGAGAGGGACTGACACAGTGGCTGCAACCACGGGCTCAGGCATAGCAGTGATTGTGACGGTGGCACAGGACTGGGCTGTGTTTCCTTCTATTCTACGTGGAGGCGCTATAAGTCAGAACCAGTGCAATGCTATCTAATGACAACAACAACAGCCTGTAATAACCCAATGGTATTTTATTCTCACAAACGCACACTGCAACTGAGTCTCTCATGGCTGTTCTTCTTGCTCTTGGTTGCCGTCGAGTTGGTTTCAACTCATGGCAAACCCATGTGTTACAGGGTAGAACTGCCCTGTAGGTCTTTTATTTTTTTTTTCTTTTAAGGAGGCCTGGTAGTGCAGCAGTGAAGCACTGGGCTGCTAACCCAAAGGTTGGTGATTGGAACCTACCTGCAGCTCTGAGGGAGAAAGGACCTGGCATCTGCTCCTGAAAGAACAGCCTAGAAAACCATATGGGGCACTTCTCTTCTGTCGCAGAGGTCACCATGAGTCAAAACTGTCCTGCTGGCCGCCAACAGCAATAATCTTCACAGAAGCAGATTGCCAGTCCTTTCTTCTGCAGTACTCTTGGGTGGGTTTGACTCACCAACCGTTGTTAGGTTAGCAGTTGAATGCAAGCAATTTGTTCCACCTAGGGCCTCTTCAAGATACTATTATTAGATACAGTTATTTTCCCTGTTCTGGTTACCTAGTGCCATTCTGACAAGAATTTACCACAAATGGGATGGCTTTAACATACAGGAGTTTATTCTCTTACAGTTTGGAGGCTTTAAGTTCAAGTGCAAAGTGCAAGGCTCTAAGGGCTGTGTGAAAGCCCCTCGAACTTGGGCTTTAGCTCTGCCTTTTGTGCCCAGACCACTGAAGCTAGAGGCATCTCTTCACTCAGGCAGCTACTGGCTGCTGAGCCTAATAAGCCCAAGGTCAACAAATAAAATGGCACAGTCCCAATGTTACCAAACCACATGGCAGGCCATTCATTCAAGTCCACTGAAAGTCCCAAGGTTGGCAGAGCATGGCAGGCTGCTGAACAATGACATAACTACATGCAGGGTTCAAGCATGTCATAAGCTAGAGACCATGCCCACAGCTGCTTCTTATATACGGGAAGCAGACCACATACCCAAAGCAGCTACTCAGCTGCTTGTGGTAGATCCCACCATGGAGTTGATTGCCAGTCTCATCATGGGGAGTAACTACCACCTGCTGCCCAGCCACTCAGCCACGCCCAAGCAAGTTGACACACAACTTTAACTACCATAGTCCCCATTTCAGATGAGGAAACAGACCCAGAGCAGCTAAATGACACATCTAATTTCCCATAGCTCATGCCTAGTTGACTGAGGATTTGGACCTCAGGCCATTTGACTGTGTGCTTGCCACTGTCTGGCACCATGAACTTGTGTCTTACCCCCTAATAATGGGTAATCATGGCCACCGGATCTGGAAGTCACAGCTAGGTTTGGCAGCTCATATGCATCTTTCTCATGGTGTGGGAGTCAGTTCAAATCCCCCACCAGAACTCCAGTGCCTCCTCTACACAATCCTTGCTTTCCTTGAGCCCATTGCTGCAGCCACCGTGTCAATCCATCTTGTTGAGGTTCTTCCCCTTTTTTGATGACTCTCTACTTTACCAAGCATGATGCCCTTCTCCAAGGAATGGTCCCTTCTGATAACATGACCAAAGCAGGTGAGATGAAGTCTGGCCATTCTCACTTCCAAGGAACAATCCAGATGCACTTCTACCAGGACATATTTGTTCATTCATCTGATAGTACAAGATGTTTTCAATATTCTTTGCCAACTTCATAATTCAATGGACCATAGAGTCTATTCATTCATCCAATTAGCATTTGCACCCACTATGTGCCGGGCCACATGCCTGGCACTAGGGATGCGTCCTTGTCTTTGCACCCATGGAGCTTCCAGATGATAAACAACTTTATATGAACAAAAATCATTGCAAGTAGTAGTAGGTGTTAGGGAGACACTTTATCCCACATGACCCAAGCTATTAGTTGATGAATAAGATAGCTATCCAGCATGCCAGGGGCTACCAGTGTGCCACATTTCAACGACAGGAAGTACTGCTTCAACACACTGATTCAAGACCAAGGGCAAAGCCAACTGATTCCAAGTGCCCATCTCTGAGAGTTTGTTTCTCAACAGCAGAGCAAGAGTTGTACCAGTTGGAGCTCACCCAGAAATCCAGCCACACTAGGCACCAATGCCAGTAAAGGGAATTGATACAAGGATGGACTTCACAGGTGATGGAGCACTGAGCTAACCCAGAGATTAACTACAGGACGCTACAGGCTTGGGGCTCAGAAACCAGGAACTTAGAGGAAGGGCTGTGGAGTTGGAGATCAGACCCCTGAGATGACTCACTTATTGCTGGTACATCTGAGAGGAAGAAATTAGGCTGCAGCTGACTGCAGAGTACAGCATTTGCAGAGGTGAGACCAATAGGAACAATGGACAAACGGAGGGAGAGTCCTCTGTGGGCAGAGTCCAATGGGAGACCAGTTGGAAGGGGTCTGGGAAATGATGATTGCAGCCCCTGGCTCCAGCACCCCTGAACACAGCATAAACCAGAGAAGAGAGTGGGTGGTGATGACGATGATGATGGTGATGATTTGGGGCAGGAGAACCAGGATTTAGGGACTGTGTCCTGTGTGCCAGGGACACTGTGCTAAGTACTCACATCTCTTGTCTTAGGCAACTCACACAACCACCCCACCAAGTAGGCATTATCTTATCCTATTTATAGGTAAGCAAATCGAAACGAGAGCAGTTAAGTGTTTTGCCTGGGGTCACGTGTTGTTGTCGGCTGCAGTTGAGTCCGTCCTTTACTGGTGACAACCCCATGCACAACGGAACGGAATGTTGCCTGGTCCTGTGCTACCTCCATGATCACTTGCGGATCAGATGCTGTTCTCAGTGGCTGGTTTTCAGACGTAGAGCACCAGGCCTTTCTTCCTGGTCTGTCTTGGTCTGGAAGCTCCTCTGAAACCTGTTCAGCAGCCTAGCAACACACAGCCTCCACTGACAGATGGCGGTAGCTATGCACGAGGGGCATTGGCCAGGAATTAAGCTCTGGTTTCCTGCGTGAAAGGCAAGAATCCTGCCACTGGACCCCCAATGGCTCAGCAGGGTCACATGGTTGTTGTTAGGTGCCATGGAGTCAGTTCCGACTCATAGTGGCCCTATGTATGACAGAACAAATTATTGCCCAGTCCTATGCCATCCTCACAATCTTTGCCGTACTTGAGCCCATTATCACAGCCATGGTGTCAGTCCATCTCGTTGAGTGTCTTCCCCTTTCTCATTGACCTTACTTTACCAAGCATGATATCCTTCTCCAGGGATTGGTCCCTTCTGACAACATGACCAAAGGACAAGAGATAGTCTGAC
>NW_006921714.1:7167261-7178992 GCF_000298275.1 Orycteropus afer afer | reverse complement strand
GTACAGATTGAATAAGTATGACAACCCTGACTCACACCTTTCCTGATTTTAAACCTTGTAGTATCCCCTTGTTCTCTTTGAATGGCTGCCTCTTGGTCTATGTACAGGTTTCTCATGAGCACAATTAAGTGTTCTGGAATTTCTGTCTTTCCACTGTTATCATCCACACAATCAAAAGCCTTTACATAGTCAATAAAACACAGGTAAAGATCTTTCTGGTGTTCTTTGCTTTCACCCAAGATCCATCTGACATCAGCAATACCCCTTATTCCATGTCTCTTCTAAATCCAGCTTGAATTTCTGGCAGTTGCCTGTCAATAAATGGATGCAGCGATTTCTAAATTATCTTCAGCAAAATTTTACTTGCCTAGGATATTGATGGGGGCTCTGGTAGCATAGTGCCTAAAGCACTTGACTGCTAAGCAGAAGGCTGGTGGTTCAAACCCACCAGCCACTCCTCGGAAGGAAGATGGGGCAATCTACTTCTGTAGTGATACTGCCTTGGAAACCCAAGGAGGTGTCGCTATGAGTTGGGTCCGACTTGACGGCACATAACAACATCATCAACAGGATATTGTTTGATAATTTCTGCATTCTGCTGAATCACCTTTGTTTGTAATGGGCACAAATAGGGATCTCTTCCATTCTATTGGCCAAGTAACTGTCTTCCAAATTTCTTGAGATAAACGAAGGAGTACTTCCAGCATTGCATCTGTTTGTTGAAACATCTCAAGGGGGTATTCTGTCAATTCCTGGAGCCCTGTTTCTTGCCAATTCTTTTAGTGCAGCTTGGACTTCTTCCTTCAATACTATCCATTCTTGAGTGTATGCTACCTCCTGAAATGGTTGAATGTTGACTCATTCTTTTTGGTACAGTGACTCTGTGTATTCCTTCCATCTTCTTCTTATTATTCTTTTTTTTTAAATTGTGATTTGGTTAAAGATTTACAGAGCAAATTCAGTTTCCGTAAAGCAGTTCACATACACTTTGTCTCATGACATTGACCACAGTTTACCACAATACAACAGCTCCCCTCCCACTTCCTCCCCATAGTTACCTCTTCCCTGTGTCCATCCCTCCATACACTCCTGCCTCCTGAGCTGTCTCCCTGTGCATAAGCAGCCCTTCTTTCTCCCATGATTGTTCTCTCCAAGGAGAGTATCTACTTGAGGTAAATGTTCAACTCATATGCCTGTCTTTTGTTTGGCTGGAAACCACAAGTGTGGGTTCAATTCCAGACCTGAAGGGCAGCTAGGGGCCATAGTCTCAGTGGTTCCACCAGGCTCTATCAGACCAGCAAACCTGGTCACCCTCCCTTTTTTTTCCCTCCAAATGATTTTGAGTTTTGTTCCACATTGTTCTCCCTCTCTAATAAGGATCTCCTACATAGATCCCCTTCCAAGTGAATGACAGTGGTAGCCGGGCACCATCTAGTTCTTCTGGTCTCATAGTCATATTCCTTCCATCTTCTTTTGATGCTTCCTGCATTGTTCAATATTTTGCCCATGGGATCCTTCAATATTACAGCTTGAGGTTCGAATTTTTTCTTCAGTTCTTTCAGCTTGAGGAATGCCTAGCATCTCCTTCCCTTTTGATTTTCTAACTCTAGGTCTTTACACATTTCATTATAATACTTCACTTTGTCTTCTTGAGCAGCCCTTTGAAATCTTCTGTTCAGGTAGCTAAATTTAAATAATCACAGATCTCATTTATTGCACACCATTTGTACAGCAATTACAGCACTAATTCCAGAGCTAATATTACTTCATTTGATATATCTCACCCATCCTGTTGTTTGATGATCATTTGCAGTTTTTGCTTTACAGACAAGGAAAATGAGATTGGAAAGACCAGTATTTGTCCTTGATCACAGAGCCAGTGACAGGGAAGCCAAGATTTGACTCCAGGTCCCACTGCCCAAATCCATTGCGTTCATCATTCTGCTGTTCTGGATTTGCACACCTGGCTCTGTGCTGGCTACTTTCCTTGGAACATTTCACCTACAGGCCCAGAGTACCATTCATTATGGATTGAACTGTGTCCTCTCCAAATGTGTGGTCAATCGTGACCCCTGTACCTGAGGTTACAATCCCGTTGGGAATAGGTTTCCTTTTTTATGCTGGCAAGGCAAGATCAGTGGAGCGTGCGTTTTCTATTAGTATCATTTGAGATATAAAAGAGCAGATTAAGCAGACAAGCAAAAAGCAGAGATGGGAAGAGAGATGTCACACCAAGTAAAGATCCTTGAGGAGCCAACGTTCAAAAGAGACACGGACCTTCCTCCAGAGCCGACAGGAAGAGAAAGCCTTCCTCAAGAAATTAAATCTGTCCTGGAGGAAGTGCAGCTGGAATGCTCCTTAGAAATAAGGGTCAGACTTTGGCTCACCTACTTGATCATGTGGTCAGAAGGGACCAGTCTCTGGGGAAGGATATTATGCTTGATACAGTGGAGGGTCATCGAGAAAGGGGAAGACCCTCAATGAGATGGATTGACACAGTGGCTGCAACGATGGGTTCAAGTATAGCAAGGGTTGAGAGGATGACACAGCAGTGGGCTGTGTTTTGTACTGTTGTACACAGGGTTGTTTTGAGTCAGAATTGACTTGATGGCACTTAACAACAGCAACAACAGAGATGGCACCTTGAATTCAGACTTTCAGGCTCCTAACTGAGAAAACACACTTCTGTTTGTTAAAGGCAGCCCTTGTGGTATTTTTGTTATAGCAGCGCTGGAGAACTGAGAGAGAGCTCATTCACCGAAGCACCTACTATGTCCAGAGCTGCAGGGCAGTGTCCCTCCTAACTCCTTCTCATGGTGCCTGCCATATTGGATTTTCAACCACTCAGTGGGCAGTGAGGGTGGGCCTCTTCTCTCCCCCTTCCAGTTCTGTTTCTCTCAGTTTTCTGTTGATTCTTCCATCTATATGCTCATGAAGAGAAGATTCAGAGTGTTTCACTAGCTAATTGCTGAACGTCTGGAGAAAGGCATTGAGGGGTGTGAGGGGGTAATGGAGCCGAAAGCTCCCAGCCGGTGGCCTTGAGGGCCTGATTAGCAGAGACCCACCCTTGATTGGGGAATTGGCAAATAAAATGATGCTTGGAACTAGTTCAGGGAGAGTTGATGCAAACTTGGAAAGTTTCAGTCAGGAAAAGCTAGCCTTTCCCTGCCCTGGAGTTGGCCTAGCCAGGGCCCTGGGGTTCTTGGTGACCCCATTATGAGGATTAGGCAAGATAAGGGAGTGGGAGGATTTTGAAGGTGAGGTTCCAGTATTGGCCCCAGTGACCTGATCCTTTGGCCAAGTTTCTTAACCTCTCTGAGCCTCAGCCAATTCATCTGCAGAAGAGGAAAACGTCTCCTACCTCACAGGACCCTGTAAGAGTTAAATGAAATACTGGAATAAAGCACACAGCATAGTCAGTGCCTGCCACAGAGTAGGAGTTTGTGCTCTGCATTTCCTTTTTGTGTCCTCCTTTAGTTCTCTCCACCACCCTTCAAATAGAATCTTTACTACTCTGTGCCTCGGGAGGATGCACCGAAGGACTTCATTACCCAAGTTCCCTTGCTTCTGTGGCTTCCTGTCAGGTTCAGCCAATGCGAGCCCCAGTAGGAGATCAGAGGGTGGAGCAGAGAGAGTTTGGGGTATTCCTTCCCCATTCCCTCCTTGCTTCAGTGCCAGCATTCAGGCAGCGTCTGTGTCCCTCTGGAACCGTGGCTCCCACTGGGCAGTGCCTTTCCCAGACGCCAGCTTTCCTGGGCTCTAGACACACAGTTTCCTCCATGTCTTGCTTTAGGCCTTGGGATCACCATGGCTTCTTCCGCTAGTCCCTGAGTGTCTCCGCACCCCTCGCCTTTCCCATGCTCTGTGACTAGTTCCTTCATTGCATTGTCCCCTAATTGCAGCTGAGGATATGCCATGTCTCTCCCGCCAGACCTGTCACTATGTCAGGTTCGGTAATGTCAGTTTCTCTTTTCCTTCTAGTTACAGCTCTGCCATCAACAGCTATAAGCAATCAGAGACAAATCCCTTCCATTAATTCTCTGCTCCTTGAGTGTCCACAGAAGTGGGATGCTTCCTCTCCCCTGTGCAGGATGAAAAAGTGAGAGGAAGCAGTCTGGCCTCTCCCCAGCCTCCAATTCAGTGACTGTGATCATTAAGGTTATGTCAACTTGGCTGCACTATGATTCTCAGTGTTTTAGCAGTTATAACATAGTCATTCCCATGATGAGATCTAATACAGTATAATCACCTCTATAATGAGATCTGCTGTGAGCAGCCAATCAATTGAAAGGGAGTTTTTCTCAGGGGTGTGGCCTGCTTCCCATATTTATGGAAAAGCTTCGGCAAAGCTCTCAGGGTTTCTGCTCCATCTGGATCCTGCACCTGGCTTATCATCATCTGACCTCTGATTCCTGGACTTGAACCAGGGGCCTGCCATATTCCCTGCTCATTTTAGGATTGTTGCCGTCACAGCCTGTGAGCCAACGGCCTGGCGTCTTACCTGCCAATCTTGGATTTATCAGCCTCTGAAACCAGCAGCCTGGTGATTTTGAGTTTGTTGGCCCCTATAGCTATGGGACTCAGGAGAAGGCTCCAGCCTGATGTCTGATCCACACACTTGAAACTTGACAACCTCTATACAGCATGAGCCATTTCCTTGAGTTACATTTTTCTCTCTCTTTATATATACTTATATATAATTTTCACTAGTTTTGCTTCTCTAGAGAACCCAGCCTAAGACAGTGACCTTTATACAATAGGTGCTTCATAAGTGCATGTTGAGGAGCTGGTCCCTGTGACAGTTCAGATCTTCCAGACGTGGTTGCTGAGATGGAGTCAGGAGTGTGAAGCTGATTGTGCAGTGCCAGTGACTATGGAGTCCATTCTCATGGTGACGTCACGTGTGTCCAAGAACTGTGCTCCATAGGGTTTCCATGGCTGTGACTTTTGGAAGCAGATCACCAGGTCTTTCTTCTGAGGTGCCCGTGGGTGAATCTGAATGACCAAACTTTCAGCTAGTAGCTGAGTGCTTAACCATTAGTGTCACCCAGGGACTTCTGTTGTGAGATAGTACCTTTGAAAGATGAAGGCAGAGGAAGCAGTTGTGGGCAGGGGGAGCCTCAGACCTAGATGCAGACCTCACAAAGTCATGACCAACCCAATGAGGAGCTGTGGAGTCAGGATTGCTCATTAAGGGAGTCCATGGAACCCTGGTGGCATAGTGCCTAAGGCATTTGACTGTTAACCAGAAGGTTGGTGGTTCAAACCCACCAGCCACTCTGCAGAAGGAAGACTGGGCAATCTACTTCCATAAAGATTTACCACCTCAGAAACCCAAAGGGGGTCCCTATGAGTTGGAATTGACTCAATGGCAGTGAGTTTGTTTGTTTGTTGGTTTGTTGGTTGGACATAAATGACCAGGCCTATTACTCCTGATGAACTCCGTCAGGCAGAGAACTGACCTGAACCATGACCTCAGCTTGAAATCTGAGGTGGATCTGAAAGGTACCAACAGCTGGAGCTTGTCCACTCACTGCTCTTCTTGCTGGACAGCACAGTCTTTCTTGAAGGGAGATGGGAGGGGGCATCTCCATGGCTGCCATAGTCCCTGAGGAATCAGTAGAATGACAGCTTTGGGGAACACAGGCTTTTGGGGTGGTCCTGATCCACAGCCATGGTCACAGTATTAGACCATCAGATTGGAAAAGTCCTTAGGGCTTCAGTCGGTCATTCACCAAGCTTTCACTATTGAACGCCTACTGGGGATAGGCACTCTTCTAGGCTCTGGGCAGATAGCAGTGACCAGACACAGTCTCTGACCAAATCTTCTAGAACAGGGGGTGGAAAAGTGTAAGGGCCCAATAGTAAATATTGTAGGGTTGCAGGCTTTTATGGATTGAATCATGTGTCCTGAAAAGTTATGTTGAGGTTCTAACCCCTATACCTGTGAATGTGGCCCTATGGAGAAGTGGAGGTTTTCTTCTGTTCTATCAATGAGATCACATAGCAGTAGGGTGGGTCCTGAAACTAATCACTTCTGAATGGCGTCTTATAAAAAGAGCAGAACAGACCCAAAACACACACACGGGGGAAGATGGATGCCACAGGAGGTCCCGTCTACAAGCAAAAGAACACCAAGTACAGTCAGCACACACCAGGCTCTAGTAGGGAGGCTTACAGGAGAAATTGACACATGACTCTGGTCTCATGGCTTCTCAGAACCATGAGAAATTAAATTTCTCTCCTTTAAAGTCACCCACTTGCAGCAATGTTTTGTTACAGCAGTGCTAGGCAACTGAGACACAGGCCAAGAGAGTCTCAGTCACAATTAATCATTGCTGTGGCCATAGCACTAAAATAGCCACAGACCAGACCTCAGCGAATGGGCCTGGCTGGGTGCCAATAAAACTTTATTCAAACACTAGACAAAGGGCCTGATTTGAGCTGCAGTTTCCTGACCCCTGATCTTGGGCAAGATCCTCCTATTTACAGATGAAGAGCCTGAGGCCCTGAGAGGATGGGGATTAGGCCAAGATCACACGATCGCTGGTGGCAAAGCCAGGTCATGAAGTTAGGAAGTTTGACTCCCACTCTGGTGCTTGTTTCCGATCCTTGTGTCGTGTTTCCATGTGCGGCCATTGACCAGGTGAATTGGGAATGAGGAGATGCCTTTGGGAGAGGCGAGAGGGCGGGTGGGGAGGAACAGAGGCGAGTTTTGATAACAGCTATTGCGACGTGCCAAGCCGTACACGCTGTCTCCTGTAATCCTGCCATCTACCCTGCCCGATAGGATCGCTACCCCACTAACACAGGAGGGCTCCCTGGAATGGGGTCTCACAGATACCTGCCCACTGGGTTGTGGTACAGGGACACAGGTCCTTTGTCAACATTACTTATCTGCTGCCATATTGACATACATCAGATCCTGGCGCAGTGCTTCCTAGTGTGCCAACCTTAATCCTTCTCCCTCAGTTTCCTCATCTGTACAGTGGGGATACATATGTTATTTTCTCATAGGCTTGTTGTCTTATTTCTTGGTGCTGCTGTTACAGAAATATCACAAATGTCTTTGAACAAAGCAGGAATTTAATTTCTCCTGGTTTGGGAGGCTACAAGTCCGAATTCCAGGCACTGGCTCTAGGGGAAGTCTTTCTCCGTGGGCTCTGGGGATGGTCCTCGTCTCTCCCAGCATGCCTCAGCTTCTTGTCAATCTCCCTCAGCGAGGGCATCTTTAAGGCACCTTTCTTAGCTTGCTTGGCTGCTCTTTATAACTCACTAGGTTTAGAACACACTCTATGCTAATTTAGTCTTGTTAACTTCAAAAAGAAAACTCTAGTTCCCTGAAAACCAGGGCTCTCAGTGATAAGGAATTCTAGTGGCATAGTGACTAAGGTATTTGACTGCTAATCAGAAGGCTCTGGTAGCATAGTGCCTAAGGCACTTGACTGCTAACCAGAAGGCTGGCGGTTCAAACCTACCAGCCACTCCTTGGAAGGAAGGTTGGGCAATCTATTTTTGTAGTGATACTGCCTGGGAAACCCAAGGAGGGGTCACTATGGATTGCGTCTGACTCCACAGCACATAACAACAACAACAACAACAACAATCAGAAGGTTCAACGCCCCCAGCCACTCCTCGGAAGGAAGGTTGGGCAATCTACTTCCGTAGTGATACCGCCTTGGAAACCCGAGGAGGGGTCGCTATGAGTCCGATCTGACTCGATGGCAGTGGGTTCAGTGATAAGAAGCACACTTACGACCCCTGGGTAGATCCCTGCCTCTGTTTCCGTCTCTTTTTTAAAAACAAAAAATTGTGGTTTTAGTAAAAATTTGCAGAGCAAATATGTCTTCTATTCAACAATTTACAAAAATTTTCTTTTGTGACATCTGTTGAAATCCCCTCAGGGTAACAGCACCCTTCCCCCGTCTGCCCTGGGTTCCTGTTTCCATTTGTCATTCTCTCTGCCCTTGCCTGCCTTCTGAACTTTGTTTTGGGGCAATGCTGCCCCTTTGGTCTCTTATGGTTAATTGTTCTCAGGCCCACATTCCTCATGAGTGTTATTGTTCATTTTACAGGCCTGTTTGCTGTTTGGCTGGAAAGCGATTTCTGGGGATGGGTTCAGACCCAGGTTTGAAGGGTATCTAAGGGCCACAGTCTTGAGGGTTCCTTGCTTCTGTTTCTTACTGGCTGCCTGGCCTTGCTTCAGTGACTCCGCCTCTTGAAGCCTCATGTCTTCAAGTGGCAATAACAACCACTGCTTCAGAGGATTACATTAAGTTACTCGTCAGTAAGTGTCATCAAGTTGATTTCGGCCTATTAAACAAAAACCAAGCCCACTGCGCTGTCGAGTTGATTCTGACTCACAGCAGCCCATAGGACAGAGTACAACTGGTCCATGAGGTTTTCTAAACTGTAACCTTTACGGGAAGGAGCTCAGGTGGAGCTCTGGTAAGGCATTTGGCTGCAAACCAGAAGGGCGGAGGTTCAAACCCACCAGCTGCTCGGTGTGAGGACAACTAGGCAATCTACTTCCGTAAAGATTTACAGCCTCAGAAACCCACTGAGGGTCGCTATGAGCTGGGATTGGCTTGATGGCAGTTAATCTTTACGGAAGTGAATCTCCCAGTCTTTCTCCCTTGGAGCCACTGGGTGAGTTCTAAGAGCCAGCTTTTCAGTTAGCAGGTGAGCACTTCACCGTTGTGCCACCAGGGCTGTTAAATAAATTAGTCACTTCGCACACAGCCAAAGGCTAATAAATGTGGGCTGACTAACATCTGCGTGGACACGAACACCTCAGGCACTCAGCTCCCTGGAGCCTCAGGACCCCAGAGGTTGGTGGTGACCTTACTACACAGATGAGGAAGCTGAGGCCAGAAAGGGGCTGTGCGTCCCCCAGCATCACACCAAGGGAGCCAGAGGTGAAAGTCTCCCCGGGTCCTGGGGCGCTAGTCTCCGACACCACCCTGCTTCCGCACTGCAGTCTGTTGTGTGTCCATCTGGATTTCATGATCCAGGTTTTGTGGTGTCCTTTTTTGGAGGCTCTAGGAAGGGCCTGGTCTTTCTGCTGACTTGGGAGCCATAATTACCGTATTGACTGGAGAAGAGCGTGGGTTTGTTTCACTGGGGCACATTCAGGGCAGGAACCGGTCCTGGAGGGGAGACCAAAGCAGCTCTTGTCTCAAGCGCCTGAGCCGGGAATCAATATTGATCTTGAGCCAATGCTTGGCAGTGAGTTGAACACGTGAGGCACACACGTGAGAGTGCATCTAGCTGTGCACTGCACGTGCTTTGAGGTCAGATGGACCTGGGGCCCCAAGGAGTGCTTATAGCCTTGGCAAAGTTTGCTCACACATGCTCAGATGATCAGAGGAGACGGTCTACTACACATGCTCACTATCCCTGGATTATCACTCTGGGACAGGGATGAGTTCAATGAACACCCACTCTGCTGAGTTCTGTGCTCTACCTCCCACATGCACTATTTCTCCAGTCAAACAGCCAGGTGAATATGATTCATCCCCTAGTGCGCATGAAAAAACAGGCTTCCTAGTCCTGGTGGCATAGTGCCTAAGGCATTTGACTGCTAACCAGAAGGCTGGTGGTTTAAACCTACCAGCCACTCCTTGGAAGGAAGGTTGGGCAATCTACTTCCATAGTGATACCACCTCGGAAACCCAAGGAGGGGTCGCTATGAGTTGGATCCGATTCAACGATTCAATGGCAGTGAGCTGCATTGCATTTGCCTTAGTTCCAGATCACACACAGCCTAGAAGGGAGCAGGTGTTGGGCAATGTGTGGGGGTCCTGTGCAGCTGGCCTTTCTCCCAGGAGGGTCCATTATCATGGAAAGGCGGCAGAGGGAGGGAGGCAGCTCTTCCTGATCCTCACTGGGGGTTTCGGGAAATGTGGATTCTGTTTCAGGACTTGGTGATGGCCCCCAAATTAGCCTAATGATGTTGTTTACACCTGGCCCAGGTGTAAGGGGAAGGACATCCCTCCACCCTGCAACCCATCCCCCCACAGTTGACATTGGCTTTGTTGCCATATGTGGCCCTGACCTTGGTTGGACACCTCATTTAGCTGCTTACTGTAAGTAGCTGGGGCCTCTGCAGTGATGGGAAGTGGAGAAGGAATTTATGCTTGGACTTTTAGTGGGTAAAGTGCTCTTCAGATCCACCCATCATCCAGCTATCTTACAGTTCATCCATCCATTCAATCATCTACTACCTATTTAGCTATCTAGCTAATTATTTATCCATCATGTATCTATCCATGCATTCATCTGTACATTTATCCATCCCTCCATCTTTCCATCCATTCACCCATCATCCATCCATCCATCCATCATCCATCATCCATTCATCTATCCATCCATCCATTCATCCATCATCATCCACCCATCCATCATGCATCCATCCATGCATCCATCCATCATTCATTCATCCATCCATCATCTATTCATCCATCCATCCATTCATCCTCCCATCTGCAGTGAATTGCTTGATGTGGCCCTTCTAGCCATTGTCCTCCATTCTGTGGTGTTTCGTAAATCCCATTATCCATGCCTGTTTGGGGTGGTGTGGTAGTTAAGGTCAGGTATCAACTTGGCTGGGCAGCTGGTAGTAGTCATTCCCTACAATGACTGGCAATCGACTCTGTGATGGGATTTAGGTTAATTCTGTTGGGACAACACAAGTGGAATGTATCTTGAGTCCTGCCTTGCTGGAGGGTATAAAAAAAATCACCACCCTTAGCTTCCTGGAGGGTTTTACCTACGAATCTCCTGGGAAGATTCGCTTGCCTCTTGCTCCAGCTTTGATCCTTGGCTTATCGTCATCTCACCCCTGGATTTGGGACAGCAGCCACCGTCTGATCTGCTGATCGAGGTTCATCTAACCCTGAGAGTTGGGAGGATCCGCCAGACCTACTCACGGACCTGGGACTCGCCAGCCTGCCAGCCTCCACCACCACTACGTGAGACGAACCCTTGGGTGTCTGTGAATTCTGTGAGGCGTTACAGCGAAATTCAGAACCCTAAGACTGGGGAAATTACTGGGAGGAGGAGGAGGGGTTAATGTCTGAGATGATGGAGTGGCATGGTAGTTTGAACATTTGGGACATCTTTGACCTCCGCCTCATGGGGACCAGCCTCGTGCTGATCTTTCTAAGAGAAATTGTTCAAGCACCATCCATCCCAAAGCAGGTTGAGTGGAGACTTCAGCCACTTGAGAACATTCCCTTGCTTTCTTACTCACCCACTGTGTGATATTGAGCACCAACTTAACTCTCTGCACCTCTCTTTCTCCACTTGTAAAGCAAGGCTGATAATTCTTCCATCACAAGAAGGATCCATTGCCATTCATGTCATGAGCTCATTAAGTTCCTAGTACCATGCTTATTGTATAGTTCTCATTCAGTAGGTTTCCTTCATCTTCCTCTTCAAGCCGGTGAGATTCATTCAGTCCTGACTTCCTTCACTCTTTGGCCACCATTGTGCCTGGGCCAGGGGATACAGCACTGACTAAGAACAAGACTCCTGCTGGCATGACACTTGTTATCCAGTTATCGGAATAAATGTCATGGAATACTGAGATGGCCAATGGGGCTTAGCTAGCCCTTATACGTGTTTTGTTTGGCCTGCAATGTGTTAATAATGTCTACATTCCCTGCCAACTTTTAAAAGTTGAGAGATTTTTCAGGAAAACAAACAAATAGGGATTCTAGCTTTTTTT
>NW_006921714.1:7159084-7166126 GCF_000298275.1 Orycteropus afer afer | reverse complement strand
TTGGTCACTCACATTTGGTACATTTGGGCCACACTCTTATGGAGCAGTGGGCCACTGGAGCTGAGTCACCTCTGTCCCCTTCAAATGGACTTGGAACATTTCATTTTGCTACAGTCCTTACCCAGCCCACTCTGCTTCTTTGGTGTTTGTCTGATGTTTCTAGGCATTTAGGTTTGAGATCCATAGGGGAAAGAAATGTGTTCCCCTCTACTGTTATGGATTGAACTGTGTCCTCTGACAATATGTGTTGTGAATCCTAACCTCTGTGCCTGTGGTTATAATCCCATTTGGGAATGGGTTGTCTTTGTTGTGTTATTGAAGCAAGATTAGTGTAGGGTGTGTCTTAAGTCAGTTTCTTTCGAGATATAAAAGAGATTAAACAAGCTAGGGAGTAATTAGAGAGGGGGAAGAGAGATGCCAAGTCACGTGAAGGTTGCTTCTGAGCAGAAGCTCAGAAGAGACAAGGACCTCCCTAGACCTGACAGAGAGAGAAAGCCCTTCCAGAGCTGGGACCTTGAATTTGGACTTTCAGCCTTCTAAACTCCAGAGAAAATGAGTTTCTGTTTGTTAAACCTGCTGTGGTAGCACTCAGTGACTAAGATAACTACAAATCTAAACTTGGTGCTGTGTTCACTTTGTGCCAGGCCTTGTTCTAAGTGCCTTACAAAACGTCCCTCTTAGTCCTCATGGAAATCCATCTTTGGTATTATTCATTATCCTTGTATCCTTGAGGAAACTGGGGCACAGAGAGCTTAAATACATTGTCTAAGATAACAACTGGAAATGGCAGAGCTAGGCTTTGAACCCAGGCCATCTTGCTCTTAAGCACTAAGCTGTGCATGTGTTCTAGAGATGCTGTGATGTCAAAGATGAGATCAGGTAAGACTGTGAGAGAAGCCACGAGGACAATGGGTCCTCGAACTGGGAAGCAAGAAAGTGCCAGGGAGTTCAGAGGAGAAGGTGACTTTTCAGGCCAGGGCCCCTGTCTCCCTGCTTCCCAAAATGCAATGCCCAGGACAGTGGAGATAGAAGATCAGCCGGTGCTGGTCAGAAGCAGCTTGTTGTGGTTGTCAGCTGTCATTAAATCATCCCCCAAGTCATGGTGACCACGTGCAGTGGGACAAAACTCTGCCTGGCCTTGCACCATCCCCAGGACGAGTTGCCATCAGAGGTCAGTGTTTGCCAGTGGAAGCCCTTGGTGTGGCTTTTCCCTTCCTTCTAACCTAGCTGCATGATGAGGGCCTCCGTGGGGGTCTGCACTGGGTCATTTTGGGGACCAGATCATCATTTCTCCCTAGTCTGTATTAGTCCAGAAGCTATCCTGTAACCTGTTCGGCATCATAACAACAACAATGACCAAAAACAAAAACTCACTGCCGTTGAGTCATTTCTAACTCAGAGCGACTCCTCCTTGGGTTTCCAAGGTAACAGCAACACAAACCTCCACTGACAGACAGGTGGTAGCTTTGCATGAGGTGGATTAGCTGGGAACTGAACCCAGGTTTCCCACATAGAAGGGGTAAATTCTACCACTGAACCTCCACTGCCCCCTAATGAAAAGTTTGCAAAGACTGAATAAGGCTGACGTCAGGGAAGGCTGCCTGGCAGCAGTGGCCCCTGACTGGGCCTTGAGGGGCTGGAGAAGAGCCGGAGCTGCCTACAGATTGGGCTTGGTGCCCTTAAAATCATTTGACCCTAGAGCAGGTCACTTCTCAGACCCTTGGAGCATCATCCTATCCCACGGGCTGAAATATGGGTCACGCAGGCCCTGTAACATGCATGTCAGTGAGGGGGCAGCCCTTCCATATGGAATCTCCAGGCAGAGTGAACTCCGATGGCCAGGCCTCCTGTCGCAGGCACTGAGGGCAGTCAACCCAACGGGTACTGGGCAGAGGGCAGGCTGTCGCAGCACCCGAGCACCAGGAACCAGCAGCTGGCCTGGCCATCAGGAAAAACCCCTCCCTGGCCTTGACCTGCTTCGGGCAGGGACTGCCTAGGAGCAGCTGCCCCTAGACCTGGGGGTCAGTGTCAGAGAGCAGGGACCGCACAGGGAAGGGGTGCTTGTTCCTACTCCAACTCAGTCTGAAAGCTCTGCTGAAACCTGTTCAGAATCATTGCAACACCTGAGACTCCACTGACAGATGGGAGGTAGCTGCACTGAGGTGCATTGGCTGGGAATGGAACCCAGGTCTCCCACGTAGAAGGTGAGAGTTCTACCCCTGAACCACGACTGCCCTCTGACAAGAAGCTTGCCAGGACTGAACAAGGCTGATGAGGTCAGGAAAGGCTTCCCAGAGGCCGTCTGTGCTGCTGCAGGGCCGTGGCACCTTATAGAGCCTGGGCCTCCTTCTATCAAGGGTGGGGGTAAACTGAGGCCCAGGGAGACAAGGGGGTCACTGAGCTGCACATTTTGGACTCCAGGTCTCCAGAAGTGTTAGCGTCATGTCTCAAGGCCACCGTCATCTCTGCATATGGTCCCGGGAAGCCCCAGCAGTGGATAGTGAGTTCCTGCTGATCCAGGAAGGCCAATGTGGCTTTAAAACAGGCTACAAGAAAGGACTTGGTGCCCTGTGAACTGCCGCAGCCCGCCCAGACCCACTCCTCCCTTGGGCTTTCCTAGCCCTGGCTGCTGCAGGGCCCGCGGTCCGTGGAAACCCATCATCAGTGTAGGCATTTATTATAAGAGGTTTCTGCAGAAACAAGCATTTGTGATGTAAAAAGAAGCAGAAGTGTCTTGGTTGTTCTGCCGGCTCCTTTTCCCCTCCCTCTCTCTTAAACCAGGCTTTTAAGTGCTGGCCCTCAGCCTGCCCATTGCCTCGCTGCAAAGCTATTTAGAAACTTCCTGTTCCACATGCTAATTAACAGGCTATGAATTTTATCTTCCACACTGGGCCTAAGGCAGAGCTATAATGTTGCGGGGTCTGCATTTGCCAGTTGAAGGCCTTGGTGTGATTTTCTCCTCCTTCTAACCTGGGCACATGATGAGGGTCTCTGTGGGGGATACTGTGTTGCAAGTATTGCAGAGACTTGGGCCAAGAGAATGGGGGTGGGAACTTTGTGAGGTCTGTCATTCCTGGCCCAGTTGAAGATGGTCTGGTCCAGTTCATCATGCGTTCACCAAGCACTAGACAAGGTCATTCCTTCCTCCCAGGGGTCCCAGTCCCCTGTCCTAGGGGAGGCAGGCAGGTCAAGGGTGGCAGTGTTTGGGTTCACCACAACTCCCACAAGGCCAGGACCCTTTAACAAGGGAGCCAAGGTCTGGAGTGGTTGACCAGCTCGCTCAAGGTCAAGTAACTGCCAGGTGGTAACTGACAGAGCTGGAATTTGAACCCAAGCAGTCCATGTTCTGGGCCCATTTTTCTATGGAGTTTTTGATCTCTCTGTGTGTGTGTGTGTGTGTGTGTAATTTGGGTGAAAGTTTACAGAGCAAATTAATTTTCCATACAGCAGTTCATACACATTTTGTTTCATGACATTGACTGCAATCCCCACGGTGTAACAGCTCTTTTCCTGCTTCCTCCCTGTGGTTACCTTTTCCCTGAGTCCTTCTTTGCTGTGCTTCCCTGCCCTCTAAGCCGTCTCCTTGTGCAAATGCTGCCCTTCTGATCCCCCATGGTTGATGGTTCTACGCAGTGCACCTCCCTGGTGTAATTGTTCACCTTGTAGGCCTGTCTATTGTTTGGCTAGAAGTCAAGGGAGTGGATTCAATTCCAGGCCCAAAGGATGACTAGGGACCATAGTCTCAGAGGTCTCACCTATGGTCTCTATCACACCAGTAAGCCTGGTCTTTTTTGTAATTTTGAGTTTTGGTCCATGTTTTTCTCCCTCTAGATCCAAGATCTTCTACACTGATCCCTTTCTGAGTGGTTGACAGTGGTAGCCGGGCACCATTTAGTTCTTCTGGTCTCAGGGTCATGCAGGCTGAGGATCTCTCGGTCCACTAGTCTGTTAGACTACTTGTTTCCATGCATCTTTAATTTTCTTCATTTTCCTTTGCTCTAGATGAGGAGAGACCAGTTGGTGCATCTTATATGGCCATTAGCAAGCTTTTGAAACCCCAGTTGCTACTTACCAAAGTAGGAGGTAGAACAATGTTTTTGTGTAGTACGTTATGCCAGTTGAGCTTGATGTCCCTCGAGACATCAAGGGTGCAACAACTTGCTCCATAAGGGTGTCTGACTGTGCCTAAGAAGTTAACATAACTTTACCCTGTTAGCTCAATTATGTATATGGACATCCTTGTAGCATATATACACAAATACATATGTACAAATATCATCTGCCAAACTTATATATGTTGTTGGTGTTGTTAGGTGTTGTCGAGTCAGCTCTGACTCATAGTGGCCCTATGTACAACAGAACAGAATACCGTCTCGTCCTGTGCCAGGCTCACAATCCTTGCTGTACCTGAGCCTATCATTGCAGGCACCGTGTCAATCCATCTTGTTGAGGGCCTTCCCTTTTTCATTGACCCTCCACTTTACCAAGCATGACATTCTTTTCCAGAGGACGGTCCCTTCTGACAACATAACCAAAGTATGTGAGACGAAGTCTGGCCATTCTCACTTCCAAGGAGCATTCTGGCTGCACTTCTTCCAGGACAGATTTGTTTGTTTTTCTGGCAGTCCGTGGTATTTTCAGATTCTTCACCAACTCCATAACTCAAAAGCAACAATTCTTCTTTGGTCTTCCTTATTCATTGTCCAGCTCTCACATGCATATTAGGTGATTGAAAATACCATGGCTTGGGTTAGGGGTACCTTAGTCTTCAGAGACATCTTTGCTCTTCAGCACTCGAAAGAGGTCTTTTCCAGCAGATTTGCCCAGTGCAATATGTCGTCTGATGTCTTGACTGCTGCTTCTGTTGGTGTTGATTGTGGAACCAAGTAATATAAAATCTTTGACAACTTCAACCTTTTCTCCATTTATCATGATGCTACTTATTGTTCTACTTGTGAGGACTTTTGTTTTCTTTCTGTTGAAATGTAATCCAGACTGCACACTGTAGTCTTCAATCTTCATCAGTGTTTCCCTTTTGTCTAGATGTATTTGATCATTCAGCTTGTCTACCTATGAATCCACTTATAAATTAATGTTTGTTATTAATGTTTGTTGTAACGTCATATTGCGTATGTAAAACTGTTTACCTTGTGGTCTGCACCTCTTGTGCACTTCTCTGTGTCTTCCTTTTCCTGAGTGTTATTGTGTTGGTCACTCACTTTTGGTATTTGCCTTTCCTATCACTCAAATCAATACTTGATCCTTACCTATCTTGCAATTTTCCTTCTCCTCCATTCCCATCCCTGGTAACCAACAAAGAGAGTTTCCTTCCACATGTAAACCCTTCCTTGACTTTTTACAATAGTGGACTCATATAATATTTGCCCTTCTGTGATTGACTTATTTCACTCAACATAATGTCCTCCGAGTTCATCTATGTTATGAGGTCTTTTGTGGATTCTACATTATTATTTAGTGTTGGATAGTATTCCAATGTGTGTATATACCATAGTTTGGTTATCCGTTCCTCCACTGATAGGCACTTAGGTTGTTTCCATCTCTTTGCTGTTGTGAATAGTGCTGTGAAAAACATGGGCGTGTATATATCTGTTCTTGTCCTGGCTCTCACTTCTTTAAGATTTATACCTAGTAATGGGATTGGTAGATCAAATGGCATTTCTATTTCCAACATTTTAAGGAATCACCATACTGATTTCCACAATGGTTGTATCCTTTTAAGTCCCACCAGCAGTGTGAGAGTCCTAATCTCTCCACATGCTCACCAACATTTGTTATTTTCTGTTTTGTTGAGCTTGCTATCAGTGTTGGGGCAAGACAGTATCTCACTGTTGTTTTGATTTGCATCTCTCTAATGGCTGATGATCAACAAACACTTTATGTGTTTGTTGGACACCTGTTTATCTTCTTTGGTGAACTGTCTGTTCACATCTTCTGCCCATTTTTAAAATAGAATTGCTTGTCTTTTTGATGTTGAGGTGTTGGAGTTTTCTATAAATTTTAGAGCTAAGTCTCTTGTCACATATGTCATTGCCAAGTATTTTTTCCCCCCAACTGTACATTCTCTTTTTACCCTTATGGAGAAATCTTTTGATAAGCATACGAATTTAATTTTTAGAAGGTCCCAATCATCTGGTTTATCTTCTGTTGTTTCTGCGTCTTAGGTTATGCTTGATAGTCTATTCATGGCATGTATTAGGGAGCCTAAGTTTGCCCCTGGGAGCTCTGGTAGCATAGTGTGTAAGGCACTTGACTGCTAACCAAACCCTGGTGACCAAACCCACCAGCCACTCCTGGGAAAGAAGGTTGGGCAATCTACTTCCACAGTGATACTGCCTTGGAAACCCAAGGAGGGGTTGCTATGAATTGGGTCCAACTCCACAGCACACAACAACAACAAGAAGTTTGCTCCTATTTTTTCTTTGATAAACTTATTTTTTTAGGTTTTACGTTTAAGGCTTGGATCCATCTGGAGTTAGTTTTTGTGTATGATGTAAGATATAGATCTCATTTCAGTTTTCTGCAAATAGATATACAGTTTTGGCAGCACCATTTGTTAAAGAGACCATCTCTTCCCCATTCCATGAATTTTGGTTCTTTGTCAAAGATCACTGGCCATAGGTCGATGGATCTATTTCTGGGTTCTCAATTCTGTTCCACTGATCTATGAGTCTGTTGTTGTACTATTACCAGGCTGTTTTGACTACTGGGAGTGTGAAACCTACTTTGTTTTTCTCCAGTAGTGCTTTGCTTATCTGAGGCCTCCTTCCTTTCCATATATAATTAGTTATTGGTTCTTCCATGTCCTTAAAGAATGTTGATAGGATCTGGATTGAGTTTGCATTGAATGTATATAGATTGCTTTGGGTAATATTGACATTTTCACAATCATTTTCCTATCCAAGAGCATGGTTTGTTTTTCCATTTATGTAGATCTCTTATAGTTTCTTGAAGTAGTGTTTTGTAGTTTTCTTTACATAGGTATTTTGTGTGCCTGATAAAATTTATTCCCAAGTATTTTATC
>NW_006921714.1:7156790-7158259 GCF_000298275.1 Orycteropus afer afer | reverse complement strand
GCAACAACTGTGTGGATGGTGCAGGACAGGGCAGTGTTTTGTTCTGCTGTACATGGGGTCACTGTGAGTCAGAGCCCACTCGATCTAATAACAACAACATAGTACAAGAGATGGTTCCCATCTTAGTTTTTTTTTTTTTTATGGTGGTTATCCCACTACCTAATGTCATCTATGAAATACTCTGCCTTTTTGCTGCTGATGATAAGAAATCCATTGTCATTATACCAACATGTCAGATGCATTGGTGACCTGGTTTAAAAGTCATTGAAAAGCAAACACAAAATATGATCACATGAAGCAGCGTACAGACGAAGATGTCTAAAGTTATCTTGAATAAAAATATATTTAAAAGGTGACTTAGGTGATGTGGTCATGGTAATGTCATGTGTTATGCATGTTTATGCAGACGTGTATCACCCACTTGCCACTTTGTCATGTTGTGATGACTTGTGTGTCACTGGTATTTCAAGTATCAGCAGGGTCGCCATGGTGGACAGGTTTCAGTAGAGCTTCCAGTATAAGACTAGGATGAAAGGCCTGGCATCCACTTCTGAAAACCAGCCACCAAGAACCCTCTGGGTCATAACACGACTCTGTTCCCCTTGATTGTTTTGGACAAGTCATCAGGAGGGATTGATCTCTGGTGGAGGACATGATGCTTGGTGGGGTGGAAGGCCAACGAGGCGTGGGAGACCCTTGGTGAGATGGACTGGCACAATAACCACAACAATGGATTTGAACTTGCTGGTGATTGTGAGGGTGAAGGAGGACCAGGCACCATTTTGTTCTGTTGTATGTAACGTCACCGTGACTCAGAGTGGACTCAATGGCAACTCGCAAGAACATGTGCACACACATGTGCAACATGTCTACATACGTGTGCATGCATGGACACACAAGAGCAGGCAAGATGAATCAGAGACCATCTCACTGTAGGCTCTGGATGGAGAATGCAGCAGTGGGGTCAGTTGTGCCCCAGTCTCAGATCCAGGAGTGTCCATGGATTGTAAGCCATCAATACCATTGTGGTTCCTGGAAACATGTAAGGAAGACATCGTCCAACCTGAAACCATAATTTGCAACTGAGTCCTGTCCTGTTCCTGGACCCTTTCATGACTTAGTAGCAACTGAAATTTGAGGTCTCTTGAGGTGGAGGCCTGGGGACGCTCTCGTGCCAAACCTGGGACCAATGCTAGAGATCAAAGATGGATAAAGAGCAGTGGTGAAGGCAGAACAGGGTGGCAAGCCACAGCGTGGAGACCAGTGCAGGGGCTGGGAGCACCGCGGTGTGCCTTAAGCACCAGGACTGGAGAGATTGAGGATTTCAGCCATTCAAGCCGTGTCCACCCAACAGAGCCACAGGGACCTGGAGAAACGTGGGCGTGCAGCACCCAAAGAGATAGAGAGGGGATCTGGGCCATCCTCCAAAGGGGGGTGTCTCTTCCTCAGGCTGTTTCCCAGCTCATTAG
>NW_006921714.1:7139431-7155545 GCF_000298275.1 Orycteropus afer afer | reverse complement strand
AAAGCATTCAGCTGAAAAGGTCAGTGGTTCAAACCCACTAGCCATTCCATAAGATAAAGTTGAGGTGGTTGGCTTCTGTAAAGATTACAGTCTTGGAAACCCTACGGGGCAGTTCACTCTGTCGCTATGAGTCAGAATTGATCCAATGGTAGTGGGTTTGGTTTGTCTCTTCTTTCCAAACCACTCCCCCCACCCCCGTTAAGGACCCCTGGTTGCATTTTGGTTAAGTGCCCGGCTGTGGTTGTCAGCAGTTCAATCCCACCAGCTTCTTTGTGGGAGAAAGATGAGGCAGTCTACTTAGAAAGATTACAGCCTTGGAAACCCCATGGAGAAGTTCTAACTTGTTCCCTACGGGCCTCTATGAACATGAACTGACTTTATGGCAATGGGTTGGCTCCCCCTGGTTGGATTCTTATATTTTCTACTATTTTTTCCCTCACATTGAAACTCTTTAATGAGGTGAATTGCTACTGGTTTCCTGTCCACCTGACCTTCTGAGCCTCAGCTTTCTAATCTTTAAAATAATAAAAAAAGAACCAACTTCTTAATTAAACAGTGCATCAGCGTCAAAGATTACATACAGCCTGTCAACACACCAGTTACCAAAACCGAAACCTACTCTTCCTGTGGGGACATGGATTGTCACTGTGGGACCAGAGATGGTATGGGTCAGATGCCTGGGGCTCAGAAAGCCATTGCTGAGGAGTCACTTCTGACACATGGCGACCCCACGTGTCACAGAGTAGAACTGCGCTCAGGAAGGTTTCCTTGGCTGCCGTCTTTACCGAACCAGGTGGCCAGGCCTGTCTTCTGCGGCACCAATGGATAGGTTTGAACTGCCAACCTCCAACTTAGTAGTCAACTGCAGAGTGTTTGTGCCACCCAGGGATCTTAAATGATGTGGGGAAACGCTCTTATAGTGTTAAGTGAGAATGTGGAAAGCAAAGCTAAGATTTCATCTAAGATGATGAACATTGTATTAAAACTTGTAAGGGAATTGACCACAAGGCTTGTTCTGGAATGTTCATAGCAGCATGATTCATAATAACCACCAATTACAAACACCCCAAATGTCCATCCAGAGTGGCATGTATAAAATCGTAGGGGTCCATTCTTCCCAAGAAAACGACACAGAAACACAAAGTCACAAACCCAGACACAGGCAAGTCTCAGTGCCATCCTGCTGGACAGAAACATGAGACACAAATGATTCCATTCATATGAAATTCCTAAAGCAGTGTTATGGATTGAATGACATCCCCTCAAAATTTACCTTCGAGTGGTTCTGAAAGACCAGAGCGGGACCACTTCCCAGCTTTGTCTGCCAAGCCCCAGCCCCTGTGCCCCTCTGTCCCTCCGCAGCCTCCACAACGTGGGCCACCTTGTGCCCCCACTGGATGGAAACCTGCTGGGAGCAAGCTTGGATGTGGGCACGAGAAGTACTCCGTCCTGGGTACTCAGAGCAGGTACTCAATCAGGGCAGGCTTCCTGGAGGTGGGCAACCAGCCTCGGGAGATGGGCTGCAGGGCAGTGAAACCTCCCCAGTCACAGTGATGGTGGTGGGGCAGCCCTGGGCCTGCTCTCTCCTTGCAGGGAGTTTGGAACCATGGCGGTTGCTGGCGACGAGGCTCCTAACTCTGCAACTGTCACCTCCCCTGTGAGGGCAGGTGGTGAGTCCCTTGCCATGGGGGATCCTGGACGCCAGGGGCTCCCAAGCCTGGCTGCACACTAGCATCGCCTGGAAAGGTTTTAAAACTCAGCATCTCAAGGCGGGGCCAGGCTCCAGGAGTCTTGTAAACTGTAAGCTAAATTCCCAAATTGCACCAGAGCCTGAGGTTGGGTGATGTCATCATTTGAAGGCTGGGGTGTGGTGGTCATCCTTCAGACTTCCGGAGGGCAGTGTGGACGCTGTCTGTGGTCAGCGGATACTAGGCCATACCGTGAGGCCATCCCTGTCATCCTCAGCCACTCAGCACTCCCAGAGCCCCTGTTTCACAAGGTGGGAACCTCATATCGTGGGGGTTCATACAGGGAGGGGGCTTCACATGGTGGGGGATTCACATAGTGAGGGATTTATATTGGGGGGCTTCACAGAATGGGGGTTCACAGTGGGGACTACACTCCCAATGCCAGCTCTCCTGCTCTGAACCCTGCTGTACTCACCCCTACCCCTCTGTATCCCCACTAACCTCTCTCTTCCCATCTCCGAGGTCTGCAGGCCTCAGTGCCTGTGCATACCCTGTGGCTTCCTGCTGAGCTTGGCATCTGCAGTGGCCGGAACACCAGGAGGAAGCAGGAGGAGCTCGGTCCTGTAGAGAAGCTGCTGCATCTGAAGGTGCCTCTGCAAGCGCCAGGTTCCTTCTTGGGCTTTCTGCTTGGAGCTCCGTTAGGCTGTGTGCGTGTGTTTGTTGCATGTGTGTACGTAAGTGTATGAGTTCACATGCTTGCTGTCAGTGTGTACCGTGTGAATGTGTGTGCATATTATCACTCTGCTGTGCAGAGTGCCAGCAAAGCAGAGGCACCCAACATGAATGATCAGATAGGCGTCGTCAGGTGCCGTTGAGTTGGTTCTGACTAATAGAGACCCTGTGGACATCAGAATGAAACCCTGCCTGTCCTGCACCAGCCTCACGATCCTTGCTGTACCTGAGCCCCTCGTTGCAGCCACTGTGTCAGTCCATCTTGTTGAGGGCCTTCCCCTTTTTTTACTGACCCTCCACTTTACCAAGCATGACATCCTTCTCCAGGGAATGGTCCCTTCTGACAATATGACCAAAGTAGGTGAGACAAAGTCTGGCCATTTTCACTTCTAATGAGCATCCCAGCTGCACTTCTTCCAGGACAGATTCGTTCATTCTTGTGGCAGTCCGTGGTATTTTCAATAGTCTTTGCCAACACCACAATTCAAAGGCATCAACTCTTCTTCTAACAGATAGAGAGATAAGTAAATGAATAAACCCATCAATGAATACAAAACAAATCAATAATTTTAAGTTGTAATCACAAGAAGTAAGGCAGAAGTTACTTTATTTTAAGCACAAATATGTTTTCTTACTTTACAAACCAACTCTATTTTGGATTCCTTGTTGGAAGTAAGAAAACCCCATATACTTTTTGAAGGTCAAGGTCTTTTGAAGGTCATAATTTGACCTCAGCACTCACAGGTGCTAGTCCCAACATGTCTGTGTATGCAGGGGATGTCTGTGGTGCATGTCCCGTGGCTATTGTAGGCCCTTATGTATGGCTCTGTACAGGTACTTGTGCACGGCGTGTGCATGTGTGGGCACACGTGGATGCAGGCAGCTGCGAAACCATCATGCATTGCTGTGTGCACCTGATACGCATGCAGGTGCTGATGGGGATTTTGTGGGTGCATGAGCTGCTGGATATGCCTTTCTCTGCCCACAAGGAAGAAATCTTTTGTAACTCCTGCACCATCTCTTACGTGCAAGTGCAAAAGGCAGGAAATAAAATTGTTTACAACAAAAGAAAAGATGCAAATGCTAAGCATGTGCTCCTTAACGCTTTATGACTCAGGCTGGGGTGCTTCTGCCTTTGTCTGCAGTCTTACTGATGCACTAGTCCTAACACAAGGAGCCCTGGGGTAGTCCAGACAGTGAAGCGCTTGACTACCTGCTCGAAGGGAGTTCAAACCCACGCAGAGGCACCTTGGAAGACTGGCCTGGCCATCTGTTCCTGAAAGGTCACAGTCAGTGAAAGCCCTTTGGGGCAGTTCTGCTCTGCATACCTGGGCTGGCCAGGAGTCGGGATCAATAGCAACTAACAACAGCAATGGTCCAATCACAGAGACCAGTGAGCTTGTGTGTAATCACAGACATAAAGACTGTAGGAGGTGGGCATTGGCCACATCTCTATGTTGGCGACCAGCATTCCAGACAGCAGCAATTAGAAAGTCGTGAGACGTCTGAACTTCCAGTGAAGGGTGAACACAACTGAGGGAGACAGAACTATTCCAGTACTTTCTCTCTATGCAGGGCTGACCCCAGGGGGGAGAAGTGGTGCTGTCTCCATGTGCACAAGTGGGGCTTGCTCGCTCTTAGCCCCTAAATTTACCTTCATGTCCTCTGTTCCTCTGTCTGGACTCCTCCTTTCCCTCTCCCCAGTTTTACAGTTTCCAGGTGCTCACCTTTCAGGAGAAAGGTGCTCAGGCACCTTCTCCTCCAGGCAGCCTCCTCTGATTGCCCAAGGCTCTGTGTTCCTCATTGCCAGTGTTTTCCTGAGTGGTAGCACTTCCCACGCTCGTGTTCGTGTCTCCCCTTTTTCTTTGCCCACCAGCTCTGTTGATGGAAAGTTCTTTGCAGGCAGAGCTGGATCTCTGGCCTGATAGCCACACAGTGTGCTCTTACCACTTGGAGATGTGATTGTCTGCATGTGTCACTGGGCAGCCTTTGAAGGGTCCAAGGTCTTTGCCTCTTCTAGTGTGCAGCCCTCTGGGAACATATCCTTGCTCAGCTCTTTAACAAACTTGCCCACCTTTTCAAGCCTTGAGACTTGTGGCCCTTACAGCACAGTTTAAGGCACACAGTGGGGTTGTTCTAGTGGGCCTGCCTCCTTCAGAGTTTGCTGGGCTTCTTCGTGGGAGGTATTCAGGATGGGTGTGGGAGTCACCAGAGAAAACCAGGCTAGCTTGGTTGAGCCAGGTCTTATTAGTCTACCACACTTCCTTCTCCAAGGCTACTTAAGAACAACTTCCACTCGTCTATCAGTTTGCCTTACTGTGGTGGTTTGCAACTTGCTGTGAGGCTATATGCCACCAGTAGGAGCTCTGATAGTGTAGTGCCTAAGGCAACTTGACTGCTAACCAGAAGTCTGGCAGTTCAAACCCACCAGCCACTCCTCAGAAGGAAGGTTGGGCAATCTACTTCCATAGTGATAACGCTTTGGAAACCCAAGGAGGGGTCGCTATGAGTTGGGTCTGACTTGACAGCAAACAACAACAACAACAACAACATGTCAGATACCAGCAGGGTCAGGTGCACAGGTTTCTGCAGAGTCCAGACCAAGACAGACTTAGAAGAAGCATGCAGGGTCATCCACTTCAGAAAAAAATGACCAGTGGAAATCTTATGAATAGCAGACAAACACTGTTTGCGAGATTACTGGAAAACTTTATGAATAGCCTTTAAACACTGTCAGATAAAGTGGTGGAAGATGAGCCCGTCAGGTCTGAAGGCACTCACAATATGACTAGGGAAGAGCTGCCTCCTCAAAGCAGAGTTGACTTCAATGACGTGGATGGAGTAAAGCCTTCAGGACCTCCATTTGCTGTGGAGCATGATTCAAAATTAGAAGAAACAGCTGCAAACATCCATTAAAAATTGGAATGTAGAATGTATGAAGTATGAATCTAGCAAAATTGGAAGTTGTCAAAAATGAAGTGGAACGCATAAAGGTTGATATTCTAGGCATTAGTGAGCTGGACTGGCATTGGCCATTGGGAGAAACACAGAGTCACTGTACCAAAAAGAATTGGTCGATGTTCAACCATTTCAGGAGGTAGCATATGATCAACAACCAATGGTATTGAAGGAAGAAGTCCAAGTTGCACTGAAAGAATTGGTGAAAAGCATGGGTCCAGGAGTTGGTGGATTACCCATTGAAATGTTTTAACAAACAGATACAGCACTGGAAGCACTCACTCATCTATACCAAGAAATTTGGAAGACAGCTACCTGGCCAACTGACTGGAAGAGATCCATATTTGTACCCATTCCAAAGAAAGGTGACCCAACAGAATGTAGAAATTATAGAACAATATTATTAATATCACATGTAAGTAAAATTTCGCTGAAGATAATTAAAAAATAGTTGTAGCAGTATATTGACAGGGTACTTACAGAAATGCAAGCTGGGTTCAGAAGAGGACATGGAACAAGAGATATCATTGCTGATGTCAGAGGGATCTTAGCTGAAAGCAAAGAATATCAGATAGATGTCTACCTGTGTTTTGTTGACTATGCAAAGGCATTTGACTGTGGATCACATGTAATTGTGCTCAGGAGGGATCTGTACATAGACCAAGAGGCAGTCATTCAAATAGAATAAGGGGATACTGAATGGTTTAAAATCAAGAAAGGTGTGTGTCAGGGTTGTATCCTTTCACTATACTTATTCAGTCTGTATGTTGAGCAAATAATCTGAGAAACTGGACTATATGAAGAAGAACACAGCATTAGGATTGGAGGAAGATTCATTAACACTGCAATATACAGATGACACAACCTTGCTTGCTGAAAGTGAAGAGGACTTGAAGCACTTACTGATGAACATCAAAGACTACAGCCTTCACTGTGCATTATACCTCAACATAAAGAACACGAAAATCCTCACAACTGGACCAATAAGAAACATCATGATAAATGGAGAAAAAAATTGAAGTTGCCATTTTACATGGATCCACAATCAACAGCCATGGAAACAGCAGTCAAGAAATCAGATGTTGTATTGCACTGGGCAAATCTGCTGCAAAAGACCTCCTTAAAGAGTTAAGGAGCAAAGATGTCTCTTTGAAGACTAAGGTGTGCTTGATCCAAGCCATGGTATTTTCAATAGCCTCATGCATGTGAAAGCTGGACAATAAATAAGGAAGACTGAAGAAGAGTTGATGCTTTTGAGTTGTGGTGTTGGCATAAATGACTGAAAATATCCTGGGCTGCCATAAGAACGAATAAATCTATCCTGGAGGAAGTGCAGCTGGAATGCTCCTTGGAAGCGAGAATGACCAGACTTCATCTCACCTACTTTGGTCATGTTGTCAGAAGGCAAAATAGAGGATCAGGGAAAATGGGAAGACTCTCAATGAGATGGATTGACACTGGCTACAACAATGGGCTGTAGCATAGGAAAGATTGTGAGGGTGGTGCAGGACTGGGCAGTGATTTGCTCTGAAATACATAGAGTCGCTGTGAGTTGGAGTCAACTCGACAACACCTAACAACAGCAACATTCAAGAACAAGTCAGTCTTAGAAGAAATGCAACCAGAATGTTCCTTAGCAGTGAGGAGGTTGAGACTTTGGCTCCCTGACTTTGGGCACAGCATCAGGAAAGATCAGTGTCTAGAAAAGGACATCATGATTGGTAAAATAGAAGGTCAGTGAAAACAAGGGACACCCTCCATGTGATGGACTGACACAATAATGTCAACCATGTTGTTGATGTTGTTAGGTGCTGTCGAGTCATCTCCGACTCATAGCAACCCTATGCACAGCAGAACGAAACATCGTCTGGTCTTGAGCCAGCTCCATGATTCTTGCTATACTTGAGCCCATCGCTGCTGCCACCATGACAATCCATCTCATTGAGGGCCTTCCACTCTTTTGTCAACCCTCCATCTGACCAAGCATGACATCCTTCTCCAGGGAATGGTCCCTTCTGACAACATGACCAAAGTAGGTGAGACAAAGTCTGGCCATTCTTGCCTCCAAGGAGCATTCTGGCTGCACTTCCTCCAAGACAGACCTGTTAGTTCTTTTAGCAGTCCATGGTACTTTCAGCATTCTTTGCCAACACCACAGCTTGAAAGCATCAATTCTTCTTTGGTCTTCCTGCATATGAGGTGATTGAAAATACTATGGCTTGTGTCAGACACACCTTAGTCCTCAAGGAGACATCTCTTCTCTTCAGCAGTTGAAAGAGGTCCTTTGCAGCTGAGCTCTGGTAGCATAGTGGCTAAAGCACTTGACTGCTAACCAGAAGGCTGGTGGTTCAAACCCACCAGCCACTCCTCGGAAGGAAGGTTGGGCAATCCTACTTCCGTAGTGATACTGCCTCGGAAACCCAAGGAGGGGTCGCTATGAGTCGGGGCCGACTCGACGGCACATAACAACAACAACAACATACGTCGTCTGATGTCCTGACTGCTGTTTCCATTGGCATCGATTGCAGAACTAAGTAATGTGAAGTCCTTGACAACTTCAATCTTCTCTCCATTTATCATAATGTTGCTTGTAGGACCAGTTGTGAGGATTTTTGTTTTCTTTATATTGAAATGTAATCCATACTGTGGGAGCTCTGGTAGCATAGTGCCTAAGACATTTGACTGCTAACCAGAAGGCTGGCGGTTCAAACCCACCAGCCACTCCTCGGAAGGAAGATAGGGAAATCTATTTCTGTAGTGATACTGCCTCGGAAACCCAAGGAGGGGTTGCTATGAGTTGGGTCCAACTCCACAGCACATAACAACAACAACAACAATCCATAATGCAGACTGTAGTTTTCAATCTTCATCAGTAAGTGCTTCAAGTCGTCCTCATTTTCAGCAAGCAAAGTTGTGTCATCAGCGTATCGCAGGTTGTTAAATGATTCTTCCTCCAATCCTAATGCTGTGTTCTTCTTCATATAGTCCAGCTTCTCAGATTATTTGCTCAGCATACAGATTGAATAAATATGGTGAAAGGATACAACCCTGACACACTCCCTTGATTTTAAACTGTGTAGTATTCCCTTTTTTGTTCAAATGACAGCCTCCTGGTCTATGTACAGGTTCCTCATGAGTACAGTTAAGTGTTCTGAAATTCCCATTCTTCTCAATGTTATCCACAATTTGTTATGATCCACACAATCAAATGATTTTGCATAGTCAATAAAACACAAGTAAACACCTTTCTGGTATTCTTTTGCTTTGAGCCAAGATCCATCTGACATCAGCAATGATATCCTTCATTCCATGTCCTCTTCTGAGTCCAGCTTCATTTCTGGAAGTTCTCTGTCAATATACTGCTGCACTGTCTTTGAATTATCTTCAGTAGGATTTCACTTGCATGTGATATTAATAATATTGTTTGATAATTTCCACATTGTATAGGATCACCTTTCTTTGGAATGTGTACAAGTATGGCTCTCTTCCAGTCCGTTGGCCAGGTAGCTGTCTTCCAAATCTCTTGGCATAACCAAGTGAGTGCCTCCAGTGGGGCATCTGTTGTTAAAATATCTCAATGGGTATTCCATCAATTCCTAGAGCCTTGTTTTTTTGTCAATTCTTTCAGTGCAGCTTCGACTTCTTGCTTCAACACCATTGGTTCTAGATCATATGCCATCTCCTGAAATGGATGAATATTGACCAGTTCTTTTTGGTACAGTGACTCTGTGTGTTCCTTCCATCTTCTTTTGATGCTTTCTGCATCATTCAAAAATTTTCCCATAGAATCTTGCAATATTGCAACTCAAGGCTTAAATTTTTCCTCAGTTCGACAAGGTGTGGGCAAGGACAATGGAGACCACAAGAGGTGGTGTGGTAACACAAGGCCAGCAACCTTGGGGAGCTCCTTCCACTCCCAGGTCTTAAGGGCTAAGAGAGAGGCAGCTATGTGAAGAGGGCTGTAGCTAGCTCCTGAGGATCCTACAGGGAAGGAGAAATACCCCATCTTGTTATCTTCGCTTGACCCCACCTGTTGGATCTCCCCATGGGAAGCCAGAAAGCAAGGGAGCCTATGGACACAGTCCACACAGGTTGGCCCAGCAGGGCACCAACAGGTAAAGACATTTTCCCAAATCAGATCTGCGGGCGAAGCCGTGCCTCCATTGTGCTTGCTAAAGAAGAGGGCTGTGGGGCAGAGCCCTCTGCAGGGGCCAGCAGGTGTCTGGTGGTGGTCTCTGTACCTTCCCCAGGCCTCCCTTTTACCTCACACCTCAGTGTAGACACAGGGGAGGTTGTACAAGCCAGGGTCCCATGTTCCACCTGAGAGGAAAGCCACCTTGTGAGGAGGTCCCAGTGCTTTCAGACCCCAGACACAAGCAGGTCATGTGCTCAGGGGTGAACAGCCATGAGGGAGAGGGATGGTCCATGGCTGAGGCAAGAACACCTCACCCAACTCAGAGCCTGGCCTTTCCTGTGTTCCCTGATGCTGCTGGTAACCAGGGCCTGCAGGACAGTGAGGACAAGGTGAGGGTGGTGTGTGCTGGACTCCCTCCTTCCTCTGGCCAAGCCGTTACGATGCTGCTTAGCGCTCCTGCTGGTGGGCTCTGCCTTGTGGAGGCAGATTTCAGAAAGAGGAAGAAGGGAGGATGGCCCCTGTGATCACAAGCTGTGGAAGGATACGGACTTTTGGTTGTGAGTGAGTCTTGAGATCCTCTGGGCTGTCCCACTCTCCTGGCTGAGAGAGAGTGACCTGCCCAAAGTCACTCAGCCAGTGAGCCTTCCTCCCAAACCTGGCCCTGCTCTGCCTGTCCTTGCACCCCAGCTCTCCCGTCCCCACCTTGGTCCCCAGACACAGTGTGCACAGAAGGCAGGGGCAGGTGCCAACTGTGGACACTGGAAAGTTGCCTTGTTTTGTGTTTCACCAGCATCTCCATGTGGCCTCCTTTAGATTGAGCCCTCCCCTTTGTTGAGCAAGGGTCACAATGTTTTTTTCTGTGAAGGGTGGTAATAGCTATAGCAGGCTCTGCAAGCCACACGGTCTCTGTTGCCGCTGTGCAACTCTCCCAGTGCACCACAAAAGCGACCACAGACGATACACAAGTGAGAGCACGGGGCTGCTAATCAAAACATTGGTGGTACGTGTCCACCCAGAGGCACGGCAGAAGGAAGGTCTGCTGACTGACTTGTGAGACATCAGCCAGTGAAACCCTGTGAAGCACAGTTCTTCTCTGACCCACATGAGGTCGCTGTGAGTTGGAGTCAACTCAACCCAAACTGGTTTTGTTTTCTTTTGGTGTTCCAATAAAACTTTATTTGCACAAACAGACTGGATTTGGGCCTGGGCCGTAGTTTGCCCATCCCTGCCTTATGTAGTGGACATCTGCCATTTGCCTGCCCAGTGTATCTATTGCCTCTTCTCTTGATCAAACAGGTCTCCTGAGTTTCCTTTGAAACTTCCTCTCTTGCATTTTCAAGTATATGGTCTATGCGGATTGACCTTCAGGTCTCCTATTGGCTCAAGTTAACCAGTGTTCTATCCTCCCTTCCCCCTCACCTGCTAATTGGATTGGGAATGGACACCTGGCCCAATGGGTGCCAGTGAGACTGGTGGCCTAGTTCAACACTTGGGAAAGGAGATGCTCTTTTTTTTTTTTTTGCGCCAAGGCCCTGAATGCTTCCATCATTTTTGTTTCTTGAGGGAGGAATCCTGGCACTTCCTGTCAGTGGTGTGTGGAGGCTGAGGTAGAAAGCAGAGAAAGGGTGGAAGAAGCCTTCTCCCTAGGGACAATGTTTGAGCCTCTGGATCAAGCCTAGCCTGAAACCCACACAACCTCTGGATTATTCAGTTACATAAGCCAATAAATTCCCTTGATGGTTTAAGCAGTTTGACCTGAGTTTTCTGTCATTCATGACCTAAACCCCTGACCAATACATCATCCTTGGGCATTCTCCCGGCTGCTGCAGGCCTGCCTGCTTGTAAGTGGAGGGAAGTTCTGACTGCATGATATATGGCCTCCACAATGCTAGCTCCATGCCCTGGGTCTCCACGACTGCTTTCAGAGCGGCTTGAGTGCAGACCCCTGGGGCGCTGGGGCCCCGCACCCATGCTCTGCCCCTGCCTCCACCCAGGGCGGAGGTGTTCCCTAGTTTGGGGAGCCTGGACTCCCCAGCCTGGGAAGTCTCAAACATTCTGTAATAGAAGCATCTGAGCCCTCCGCCGGCCCCAGGGTGCGCACCCCGCAGACCGTCGTAAGTCACGCCAGCACGTCAGAGGTTTTATTGCAGTTATGAGTTATGGATGTGACCCGAGCTGTGCACTTCTTATTTTTTTATTTTTTCTGCTCCAATTAAGCCACAAATCATACTTGAGAAACGGGAGGGCGACCGAATTAGTCAGGATTCGTTCATAATAGGCTGACCCTGGAAAAGCCATCTGGGAAGGGGTCAGATGCTTGCCACGTCCCAAGAGCACCGGCCGGGAGATAAATGGTGTCTCTGCGCCCAGGTTTCCGGGCTAATGGAGTCCGTACATTGGAGAGCTCAGGCCAGGCACTTAACTCGCTTGGTGCCTTTGAGATGGTTTTCCTCAGTTGAGGGAGGAGGGCAAGAGCCCATCCTGCTGTCTGAGTGGGAAGCAAACAAGGATGACTGGGACTGTTCCCAAGTTCTGAGACTCAGGGATCAGAGGGGTGTTACCTACTGGAGTGTGTAGGAGGAGCCTTGGTGGCACAGTGGTTAAAGCACTTGGCTGTGAACTGAAAGGTCTGCCACTCTGTGGAGAAAAGATGTGGCAGTCTGCTTCTGAAAAGATGGCAGCCTTGGAAACCTGGGGCATTTCTACCGTGTCTAATAGGGTCGCTGTGAGTTGGAATCCACTCAATGGCAGTGGGTTTCAGGAGTGTGTAGGCCTTTACATTTTTTTCCTTTGCCCTTTCACATAAAAAGAGTTATCGTGGTGAAATGTATGTAAGAAAAAGCTTGCCCTCCTAACTATTTGTCAGTGCGCAATTTGTGTGCATTCTCCATTCTGTGTGACTGTCACTTGTAATGGAAACAGTCGGCACAGGGAGGCAGTGGGAAGAGCGTTGTTACAGCGGGGATTGCAATGAATGTCGCAAAACACAATGTGTATGAATCGTTGAATGGAAAACCAATTTGCTCTGTGAACTTTCACCCAAATCACAATAAAAAGTTTTAAAAAAATTGTCCCTTTTTGTGTCTGGCTTCTTTTACTCATCATAGTATTTTCCAAGTCCATCCACATTGCCGTATGTGTTAGAACCTCATTTCCCTCTATGGCTGAGTAATATTCCATTCTATGCATACATCACGTTGTGTTTGTCCATTCATTTGCTGATAGATGCTTGGGTTGTGTCTACTTTTGCTGCTCTGAACATCGGTGTACATGTATCTGCTTGAGTCTCTAGGTATGGACCTAAAAGTAGAATTGCTAAGGTTTTTAAAACTAATTTTTACTGAAATATAATATATAGGTGTCTGGTGGCATAGTGCCTAAGGCATATGACTGCTAACCAGAAGATCGGCAGTTCAAACCCACCAGCCACTCCTCAGAAGGAAGACTGGGCAATCTACTTCCATAGAGACACCACCTCGGAAACCCCAGGAGGGGTCGCTGTGAGTCGGAATCGACTCGACAGCAGTGAGTTTGGTTTTGTAACAGAAAAGGCAGATAGCTTAAGGAAGCTTCACAAACCCCAGCTGAAATGTGACTGTCTGTCAGACAGAGACAAGTGCGGCAGGCTTCTGCACTTCAGGAGCTCACCAGCTGCAGAGAAAAGCATGGGAAGCTGATAGACTTGAACCACCGTGAAGTCAAGGTGCAGAGACAAAAGTGGAGCAGCTGGGGGTGGAGGTGGTGCAGAAGCTCCTGCGTCGGCCCCAAGGAAGCCTCTCAAAATTGAAAGACCCCTGCAGTGCCCAGTGCAAAGCCACCCTGGGTTCTGGGGTCAAGTCCAAACTCTTCGTGAAGCAAACAAGGTTCAATACTTGGCCCCTGTCTGCATCACTAGAAATTCCTGGGTGGTACATGGTTTATGCTCTCAGTTGCTACCTACAGGGTTGGAGGTCTAAGTCTGCCAAGGGGTGCCATGGAAGAAAGGCCTGGCAATCTACTTCTGAAAAATCAGCCATTGAAAACCCAGTGGAGCACAGCTCTCCTCTGACCCACACGGGGGCACCATGAGTCAGAATCAACTCCAAGGCAATTGTATTGGAGTTGATTTTATTGGTTAGAAGTCCTGGTTTCAGGTAACAGAACCCACACTATTTAGTTTAAATAGAAAATGGATTGGAAAGGAATCTTAGCAGCTCTGAGACTCTCCAGGCAAGATAAAGGTGCAGGTGTGGAGGCTCGCAACAGCTATCTTCTTCAGGTGGACCACTGGAGGAGAGTACCCAGAGTGACTGCCTCTGCAGAGACAGGAAGCTGGTGTTGGTGATGCTGGGTGCATATGCTGCCACCCTCAGCAGGATGGAGGCTGCAAGACACCTCTGTCATCATACTACTGCCTTCCATACAAAGGCTCCCATGACAGTGTCTGATTGGTAGATTTAAGTCACATGGGTATGCCCTATCTGCAAGGGAAGCTGGGAAAGACAGTTGCTGGTTTCTAGTTTGGAAACACTAAGATTCCTGTATTCCTCAATATAGGAAGAGCATCCTAGGGTTCTGGGAGGTTAGGGAACACCACAAACATCCTCCAGGCTGACATCTGGCCTTTTCCAGTGAGAGGAGACTTGTTACAGGTCTTCAATGCCCAGCTCCTTTGTATGCCTCCTTCCTGTCCTTGTCTCTGGCAGTCTCTGACCCATCTCTCTGTCACATGGTTTCTCCTGCTTCTTCCTCTTGCTCTGTCTTTGGCTTGTTCTGCAGGACCTGTGCACAGCTCTCCCGATATCCACAGAGGCTTTGTTGTTGTTGTCAGGTGTCCCTGAGTTGTCTTTGACTCATAGTGGACCTCATGTGTAGGAGAACAAAACACTGCCTGGTCTTGCCCCATCCTCACAGTCATTGCTTGCTTGAGCCCATTGTTGCCGTCACCGTGTCAATCCATCTCAGTGAGGTCCATCCTCATGTCCACCGACCCTCTACTTCACCAAGTGTGACGTTCTTCTCCGGCAAGTGATTTCTTCTCCTGATGTGTCCAAAGTAAGCAAGACAAAGTCTTGTCATCCTTCCTTCTAAGGAACATCGTGGCTGTACTTACTCCAAGATGAATTTGTTCTTCTGGCAGTCCCTGTTCTAGTCAATATTCAACATCATCATTCAAATGCATCAATTCTTCTTTGATCTTCCTCATTCACTGTTCAGCTTTTGAATGCATATTAAGTTATTGGAAAGACCATGGCTTGGGTCAGGCACACCTGATTCATCAAAGTGAATTACTCTCATTTATTTTCATGTTCGTCTTTCCCACTGGGCTGAGCCTCTGTGTTTTCCATCTCTGAATCCAATGTGTGTAGCAGCGAGCTGGCCCAGGAGAGGTGCTCTCTACCCGTGTGTGAAGGAATGAATGACTTCATCACTTCTATAGAGCCTCCACTGCTCACCTCCAAGGCAGGGACGTGCAGCCCTTCCTTGAGCTGAGAGCCGAGACTTACAAGGGAACCCACATTCCTGATGCTGATTTTCTTTTGATTCCACAAAGAAAACAGTGGAGGTCTTTCCACCTAGAATAATACTTGAGGCTAAAACCAAAAGAAAACACCTCAACAGGAAATGGGGTTACTTCTCTGCTCACTCACAGCCTCTCGATGAAGTGGTGACCCTGCTTTCCTGGCAAAGCAGACTTGCCTACCAAAGAGTCCGGCATAGGTGGCAGGCCCGGGCTCATCTGGTTTCCTTCTGATTTCTCCTGGCCTCTTGGGAAGCAGGGCCGTGCTGCCGGCAGGGCTGAGAATGAATCTGGCACTAAATGAGTAATTAAAAGTGAGACCTTGGATACTTGTGTAATGAGCTGAGCGTACTTTCCACCAAGCTGTCATGCAGTTTCCCTAATCAACATTGTCTTCACATTTAATAGCAAATGACAGTGTTTACATAAAGGAAAGGAGAGAAGGAAGGCATATGGAGGCCCTCTCTCTGCCTCCAAGTCCCTCTCGCTTCTATCTTGGTTTTTGGCTCCCTCAGCCTTTGCTGATGAGTTGGGCCATGGGAGGCCAGAATGTGGGTCAACTGTGCCAAAGGCTCATGGGTTTCAGAGGCCAGTTATAACTGCCAGAGAGCAAAGGTCAGGCTAAAGGAAGGGAAAATGATATATGTGTGTGTGACTGTGTGTGTGGTGAGTGTGTGAGTATAAAGCCAGTTACCTTACAGTCAATTCAGACTCATGGTGACATCATGTAGAGTAGATCTGTGCACCATTGGGTTTTCCCTTTTTCAAAAATAATTTACTTTGTTGTTGTTGTTGAGAATATATCCTACAGGTCATACACCAACTCAACACTTTCCACATGTGCAACTCAGGGACACGGATGACATTCTTCCAGTGGTGCAGTCCTTCCCACCCTCAGTGTCTAAAATTGTTCCTCCCCCATTAACATAAAGTCACTGGCCCCTAAGTGTCCCATCTAATCTTTTGAGTGGTGGTTGTCAGTTTGATCTTGTATAAGAAACCAAAGCAAACTTACTGCCGTCAAGTCAGATCTGACTCATAGTGACCCCTCCTTGGGTTTCCAAGGCAGTATCTCTATGGAAGTAGATCGGCCAGTCTTCC
>NW_006921714.1:7135823-7137476 GCF_000298275.1 Orycteropus afer afer | reverse complement strand
TATTCTCTTACAGTTTAAAAGGCTAGAAGTCCAAATCAGAGTGATGGCTCTAGAAGCTGGGTGAAGCCCTTCACCTTGGGTTCAACTCTGCCTCTTGTTGCAGGCCCACTGGAACTGGAGGTGTCTCCTAACTCAGGGAGCTGCAGGCTGATGAGGCTGAAAATCCAAGGTCAGCGGGTAAAATGGCACGCAATTCCAGGATCAATAGCCAATATAGCAGACTATTGGTTCAAGTCCAGGAACTGGAGATGAAGACTTGGCCAAATGCAGCATCCAGATGGGCCAAAAAGCAAGAGACCTTTCCAGAGCTTCTCCATATATACTAGAAGCAGACCACACCCCAAAGGAGCTACTTAGCTACTCACAGCAGATTCCACCATGGAGCTGATTACAGTCTCATTGTGGGGAATAACTATGTCCAGTTGCCCAGCCACCTAAAACCACGGCCCAGCCAACTTGATACACAACCTTAACTACCACACTTCTCTTTTGGTCTTGAATGGTTGATTGTACTGAACAGTTACTGAATAGTAACTCCCTGGTGTAATTATTCACTTTATAGGGTTCAGCTGCAGGCTTGAAGGGTGTGGAACCACAGTCTCATGGATTTGATCAGTAAGTCTGGTAACTGCTTTTATAGCTGTCCCTGAACGCTTGGATCTGGCCATAGGTCATATATATTCCCCAACTCTTCTTGGGGCTGGATCTGACCAATTGAGTCTTTGTTTTTGTCCTGCATTGCATTTCAAATTTAGAGATCCCAAAATTTGAGGGTCAGCAGTGTAGTAGGTGGAATGGTGGTCCCAAAAGAACCTGGGAATGTGACTTTATTCAAAAGTATGGTCTTCACAGTTATAGTTAAGCTAAGGATCTCCAGATGAGATCATCCTGGATTATTCAGGTAGGCCCTAAACTCAATGGCAAGTGTCCTTACAAAAGCAGGAAGAAAAGACACACACAGAGAGAGGAGGAGAAGGCACTGTGAAGATGGAGACAGAGACTGGAGGGTTGTAGCAGAAGCCAAGGAGGCTGGCACCACCAGAACCAGGAAGAGGCAAGGAACTCTAGAGAAGTCTAGAGACTTTGATGGGATCCCAACCCTGCTGACAGCCTTCAGACTTCCGGCTTCCAGGACTGTGAGAATAAATTTGGATTGTTTTAAATCCCCTACTTTGTGGTAGTTTATTACAGCAGCCCTAGGACACTAATATAAGCAGGTTGAGGAAGCTGACATTTCAGCTTGAACTAAGGCTTTAGGACACAAATCTTTCTGACACTTATGGGCTCTTGTATTAGATCTTCAAGGTCATCCAGCCCAAGTAGGGTATCACCTCCAAAAAGTCTTTGTTGATGTCACCCTCTCTCTGCTGCCATTCCTCAAACTCAATGAGCATTGGTTTGTCCCTACTGAAATGTAAGTCCCCAAATTGGAAGTCAGATGTCCCGTCTGGTCCAATTCGACCAGAGAGATCACCCTGGCACCTCTCTGAGTATGTCTCCCATATTCACACCTCGCTTATTTGGCCCTGCATTCCTGGCCCCCTGTCATCCCTCAAGCACAGTAGGCACGCATACCAGGGCCATTGCCTTACCTCTGTCCCTGCCTGACTACCCGCTTCCTGCAGGTCTTGGCTCATATGTTGATTTCTCAGT
>NW_006921714.1:7133631-7134778 GCF_000298275.1 Orycteropus afer afer | reverse complement strand
GGGTTTGAACTGCCAGTCTTCTGGTTGGCAGTCAAGTGCCTTAGGCACTACACCACCAGAGCACCCATGAACTAGAGACTTAAATTTTAAAGAAAACATATAAAATATAAAAGCCTAGAAGAAAATATTAGTGAATATTTATCTGATCTCAAAATGGGAAGACCTTTTCTATGTATTTATCTAAATAGTTAATATGTAGTAAGCAACTCAAGAGGAACCAAGGGTACCATCCCTCTCTCTGTATTCCCAGCCCCTCCCGAGAGGGCAACTGTGTCAATAATTACTGCCAGCTTTTGTATATCCTTTCACAGTTATTAAATACATACGTTAAAGAATGCATATAGAAGGACATCATACACCTTGTTCCAGTCTTACCTTGACTCCTCCTTGGGTTTCCGAGGCAGTATCTCTACGGAAGTAGATTGCCCCATCTTCCTTCAGAAGAGTGGCTAGTGGTTTGAACCACCAGCCTTCTGGTTAGCAGTCAAATGCCTTAGGCACTATGCCACTAGAGCTCCCCATAACTCCTTACCCAAAAATCTAGATCTTAGTAACATATTTAGACCTGCTTTGTTGTATAGAACTCTATTGAATGGATGTACCGCAGCACAGAACTGTATTGAATGGATGTGCCATAATTCATTGAATTGATCTCATATTTAGCTTGTTTCCAGTCTTTTCTCACCAAAACAATGCTGCAATGAATATCCTTATATATATATGTGATACTTGTCTTACTGCTTTCTTAGAATATATTCCTACAAGTGAAACAGTTGTTAAAAGAATATTTTAATTTTGGTAGATGTTATAAATTTTTTTCTACAGCTGTCATACTGACTTACATACCCATCAAAAATTTCTGTGAGTGAATGTTTTCTCATATATTATTTGACCATACAATATATTTCTAATTTATGAACTTCTCTTATTATACATAATTCTGTAGGTTTAAATGTCATCTGTATGTACCTTTCTGTGAACTGTCTGTTCATTTTTCTTTTCTGACTTTACTGTTGGGTCTTGCTCTATTACTTAACGTTTGTAGAATATATACTTCTTGGGAGCTCTGGTAGCATAGTGCCTAAGGCACTTGACTGCTAACCAGAAGGCTGGCGGTTCAAACCCACCAGCCACTCCTCAGAAGGAA
>NW_006921714.1:7127870-7133166 GCF_000298275.1 Orycteropus afer afer | reverse complement strand
TTTGGGGTTGTTAGCCTCAGCAACCAGCAGCTTGCCTGAGTGAAGAGCTACCTCTAGCTCCAGTGGGCCAGGAGCAAGAGGCAGAACTGAAGCCCAAGGTTGAGGGGCTTTCACCCAGCCCCTAGAGCTTGGCACTTTGAACTTGAACTTCTAGCCTCCAAAGCTGTAAGAGAATAAACTCACGTTTGTTAAAGCCCCCATTGGTGATATCTCTCTGTTAGAACGGCACAAAGTAACCAAAACACCTCCTTTCAGAGATTGGTCTTTTCCGATGAAGTGTCTAAACTGACAATATTCTGTTGTGATTTGTAAGGTTTTTGTTGGCTAATTTCCAGAAGTAGATTGCCAGGTCTTTCTTCCTAGTCCATCTTAGTCTGAAAGCTCTGCTGAAACCTGTCCACCATGGTGACCTTGCTGGTATTTGAAATATTGGTGGCATAGCCTCCAGCATCAGAGCAACACATAAGCCACCACAAGTGTTGATATGTATAATATCTATCTGTCTATTCTGAAATTATGTTTTTTTTTTTTCAGTTTATCATTTGTCTGTGACTTCATGATACTATTGCCATTTTGAATATTCAAATTGGATGTAGTCAAATTTATCGTATTTTCTTTTATGAGCTCTGGATTTGGGATCATGCCTAGGAAAACACACATATACCATAAATATAGACAAATTTGTCTTATATATATTTTAGTACATTTTTAGCTGCATCTTTTACATTTAAATTATTGCTTCATCTGGGATATATTTATATAAGGAATGAGGATGTAGTCAAAATTAATGTTATCTGTGTGGTTAGCACATTATCCCAAAAATATTGAGTGAAAAATTCATGTTTCTCTCCAGTTTAAGATGCCACACCATAGATTAAATTGACAGTAGTGTTTTAGCTTAAAAATAATGGAAGAACTTACAGTGTAAAAGATTAATAGATTTGACTACACAGAGATTTAAAATTTCTGTGCATCACAATGGTATAAATAAAATTAAAAGGATAATAAAGATGCTTTATTTTTATTAAAATGGGTCAAAAGACCCATTTATGTTATATTTAACATATAAAGAGTTTTTATGAATCAATAAGAAAAACATTAGTGATCTAATAGAAAAATAAGCAAAGGTTATGATGAAACATTTTATAGACAAAATAAAAAGCTACTAAACAAAGAAAAAAATGTGAATTTCATAAATAATTACAGTGGAAGTTAAGCTTTTTGTTTTGTTTTCATTTGGTTTTGCCTATGAGATTGGAGAAGATGGCTTTGGAAATGGTGACATTGCTGGAGAGGCTGTAGTGAGGCTTATACCTCACTAATAGTAGATTGCAAGTCTGTACCTTATGAAGAAGAAAATTAGCAATATTTATTAAAAAAAATTAAAAAAATATTTCTGTATTTTAGGTGAAAATTTACACAAAAAAGCTGAGTTCTCACTTAACAATTTTGTACAAATGGTTCCTTGGCATTGGTTACAGTTCTCACAATGTGTCAGCGCTCTCAGTATTTCCATTCCCTTTGTTTCCATTGCTCTGGCTTTTCTTCCCTCCTTGCCCTCTCGTCATTGCTCTTTTTTTGGCTTCAACAGACAGGAATTTATTATTTTACAATTTAGGGGGCTAGAAGTCTGAATTCATAGTGCCAGCTCTAGGGGCTGAGTGAAGGGCCCTCGACCCTGAGCTACAGATCCTCCTCTTATTCCAGGCCCACTAGAACTAGAGGTTTCTCTTAACTCATGTAGCTGCTGGATGCTGAGGCTGAGAAAGCCAAGGTCAACAGGTAAAGTGGCAAATCCCAGGATCAACAAGCAACATGGCAATGACTTGGACAATCCCAAGATAGGCAGACAACACAGCAGACTACTTGCTCAAGTCCAGGAACTCAAGACTTGGCCAAAGCCAGGATTCAAATGTACCAAACAGCTAGAGACCTTCCTCAAAGCTTCCCCATATATACTGGAAGCAGGCTACACCCTGAAGACAACTAATCAGCTTCTTACAGCAGATTCTACCATGGGTTTCACTCCAATCACATCATAAAGAATAACTGCCCCTAGCTGTCAAGCACTCAAACACACAGCCCAGCCAAGTTAACACACAACCTTAACTACCACAGTGTGATATTAATGATACTGTTTGATAATTTCCACATTCTGTGGGATCACCATTCTTTAGGATGGGCACAAATATCGATCTCTTCCAGTTAGTTGGCCAGGCAGCTGTCTTCCAAATTTCTTGGCATAAATGAGTAAGCATTTATGCCAGTGCAGCATCTGTTTGTTGAAACATCTCAGTGGGGATTCTGTCAATTCCTGGAACCTTGTTTCTCACCATTTCCTCAGTGCAGCTTGGACTTCTTTCATCACCATTGGTTCTTGATCATATGCTACCTCCAATTCTCTTTGGTACAGTGACTTTCTGTGTTCCTCCCATCTTCTTCTGATTTCTCCTGCATCATTCAATATCCTGCCCATAGAATCTTTCAGGATTGCAACTCAAAGCTTCATTTTTTTCCTTCAGTTCTTTCAGCTTGAGAAATCCCAAGTGTGCTCTTCCCTTTTGGTTTTCCAACTCCAGGTCTTTGCACATTTCATGATAATACTTTGTGTTCTCAAGCTGCCCTTTGAAATCTTCTGTTCAGCTCTTATGTTTCTTCATTTCTTCCATTCACTTTAGCTACTCTCCATTCGAGAGCAAGTTTCAGAGTCTGTTCTGACATCCATTTTTAACTTTTCTGCCTTTCTTGCCTTTTAAATGAACTTTCGCTTTCTTCATGCATGATGTTTTTGATGTCATCCCACAATCACCTGGTCTTGAGTCACTGGTGTCCAATGTGTCAAATCTATTTTTCAGATGGTCTCTAAAATCAGATAGGATATATAAAAAGTCATATTGTGGATCTTGTGGACTTGCTTCAATTGTCTGCAGCTTCAACTTGAAATTGTACATGAGCAAATGATGGTCTGTTCCACAGTCAGCTCCTGGTCTAGTTTTGACTGATGATATTGAGCTTCTCCATGGCCTCTTTCAACAGATATAGTTAATTTGATTCCTGTGTATTCCATCTGGCAAGGTCTACATATACAGCTGCTGTTTATGTTGTTGAAAGAAGGTATTTGCCATGAATGAGTCATTGGTCTTAAAATTATACTGTGCAATCTCTGGTGTCATTTCTGTCATCAAGGCCATATTTTCCAACTATTGATGATTTTTCTTTGCTTCCAACTTTTACATTCTGATCACCAGCAATAATCAGTACATCTTGACTGGGTGTTTGGCCAGTTTCAGACTGCAGAAATTGGTAAAAATCTTCAATTTCTTCATCTTTGGCTTTAGTGGTTGGTGCATAAATTTGAATAGTCATATTAATTGGTCTTCCTTTTAGATGTATGTATATTAACCTATCACTGAAAGCATTGTACTTCAGGATGGATCTTGAAATGTTGTTTTTGATGATGAATGGGATGCCATTCCTCTTCAATCTTTCATTCCTGGGAGTGGGTTCCCCAGAAACCTCATCTTGTCCTAAAACTAGTCACAAACAGAAGCTTGCAAGTCCCAAGTTCCTGGATCAAATGCCAAACTGGAGGCTTTTCCTGACTCATGTACCTGCAGGGGCTGACGAGCTCGAGGCTGGCCGGCAGTACACCAGCTGTTGCCTCCAGCAGATGACGAATCCGAGATCTCCAGGCCGCATGGTGGACTGTTTGCTCATGGACACTTGTAGGCAGCACAACAGTGGACTGTTTGCTCATGGACAGTTGTAGGCAGCACAACAGGATCCAGATCCACAGAAGAGTCTCGTCATTGCTTTTGAGTGAACATTGACCATTTGGTCTCATGTGGTTTATTGTTTAAGGGAGAGCATTACTCATGGGTGATATTCTTTGTTCATAAGTCAATCTATTATTTGGCTAGGAGCTCTGGTAGCATAGTGCCTAAGGCACTTGACTGCTAACTAGAAGGCTGGTGGTTCAAACCCACCAGCCACTCCTCGGAAGGCAGGTTGGGCAATCTACTTCCGTAGTGATACTGCCTCGGCAACCCAAGGAGGGGTCGCTATGAGTCGGGTCCAACTCAATGACACATAACAACAACAACATTATTTGGCTAAAAGTAAGTGGCACTCTTCTTGAATTCTATTCTTAGGAATCTATCCTATGGAATAATCAGAGATATTAATTTGAGGAAAGGTATAGTACCCTCAGTATTTAGATATAATGGTAAAATATCTCAGACAACTTCATGTCCAAAAAATAAAGTTGCTTAAGGCCAGTGGTGTACTGAGCTGGCTCCCATTGGCTCATGAGAGCTGAAATGTGTTCCTTCCTAACTCTGTGTTCTGTGATGTCACACTGGTAACTTGAAATTGACCATGCTGGAAGAATTTATATGAAAGAAACCAACAAATGCTACAAATAGTGTTCTTTCCTATACCCCTCAGAGAACCTGTTGTCAAACATTTTCCAACACACCACTGCTTGAAATTACTTGTCCTTACAATAGACCATTATAGATACTTTTAATAATTATTTTCTGGAAAAAGCATAAGCTAAAACTGTATGAACAGTATAATCCTAATTATTACAGGCAGTTCCTGGATTATGAATGAATTCCATTCCTAAGTCTATCTTTAAGTAGAATTTGTACCAGAAGTTGAAATTGTTAGGTATGGGTTTTATCTAACATCAGTCAAATGTTTGTCTTAGTATATAGCGTATCTTTGTTTTCATAAAAAACATTAAAGAAGACCTTCAGATACACTAAAACATCTTTAACATAATAGGACAGTAATAATGATACTGTGTTGATGCACGTTGCAAAGTAATGCCTGTTTGTTATTACAAACCATTGCATGCACCCCCTCAAATTTTTAACCTAATAGGCTTTGTGGGAATTGGCCCATAACTATGGGATGCACATAGTGGATTAATGGACATCTGTAACCCAGAGACTGCTGGCACTACATCTAGATATATCATTCATGGGTTGTTTTATTTACTTGGAAACAGCTGAAAAATATCCATAATACACATAGAAGATTTTGTTTCTAGGTGGTGATATTAAAAACAAATGTTTTCATCACTATAATGTTTATGTTTTCCAAGTATGTGGATTTTATAATCAGAAAAATGATTTTAAAAAATCAAAGAGTGTCCTGGACAAGAATAGATATATGCACACCCATGTTCACTGCAGCACTATTTACAATAACCAAAATTTGGAAACAACCTAGGTGCCCATCAACAGAAGAATGAATAAACAAACTATGGTTGTTGTTGTTGTTAGGTGCT
>NW_006921714.1:7119514-7120561 GCF_000298275.1 Orycteropus afer afer | reverse complement strand
ATAAATGCATTTTATTACGTTAATAGTTTACTTACTATTATATCACTTTGCCTTCCAAGTTTCCCTAGTGGTCCTATGGGAACATTGTTATAAACTGCTTTGATTTTTTGGCTTGCTAATATTTATTTAAGCTTTTCCATTTATGTTTTATGTAAAAGAGATAAGTGCATGTGGGATGTGTGTGTGTGTCTAATGGTCTGTGTGTCTAGAACTAGCCTAGCATTTTTAGGACTTGGGATGAGAAAATAAATAGAAACTCACATATTATATGTCTAAGTATTTAAAAGTTAAAAACCAAGCTAACCAACTACTAATAATAAAAATTCTATTTTTTGTTTTTAAGTATACTTCTGCAATTTAATAAGTCCATAAAGCTATGATTTTTATATAACTATTAGTTGACAAAATATTTAAGGAAATGCTAAATTTAATAATTAAGGTGCACGTCTGGGTCTTTTGTTAATGTTTGGATGAGTAATACACTGCATAAGCACAAAATTCTTAAATTATTACATATTTATTTCAAAAAATATCTTTATTCCTTCATTTCAGCAAAATCACTAATTATATTGTTATAATCAAGATTATCACATGATCTTTTCTATTGAGAGTAATGGGCTAAAAAATTAAAAATAAAATGTAATTGACTTCAAAGTTCACAAAATTTGAATATACTTTTATAAAAATGAAATGTAAATTTCAAACCTTATAAAAAGAAAATTTTAAAAATTTCACATTTCCAAACATGACTTTTTTTCTTCTAAAATATTTTATCTTTTATTAAATATCTCATTAAATGACAAGTGAATCATAATTGTTGTAATGTGCCATCAAGTCATCTCCAACTCACAGCAAGCTTATGTATGACAGAACGAAACACTCCCTCATCCTGTGCCAGTATCATGATCCCTGCTATACCAGAGCCCATCACTGCAGCCACGGTGTCAATCCATCTTGTTGAAGGCGTCTCTTTTGCTGACCCTCCACTTTACCAAGCACAACATCCTGCTCCAGAGAATAGTCCCTTCTGACAACATGACCAAAGCA
>NW_006921714.1:7112094-7119151 GCF_000298275.1 Orycteropus afer afer | reverse complement strand
ATAAGGTGCATGGCACCCTTGTGAGGGTGAGACCATGCAAATAACATTCTGAAACCCTAGTGACAGGATTAGTCAGTTCTGCCATTCTGCTAGGCTGAAGAGAGAGCCGATTCCAGAGCAGAGAGGGGACCTCACGACCACCAAGAAGAGAGGAGAGTGAAGCATGTCCTTTGGATCCAGGGTCTCTGCCCTGAGAATCTCCTGGACCTAGGAAACAGAAAGAGCAAGAAGTAACCCTGGAGATGGTGAGAAATGGCAGGAGGACCAGGAGACTGACAGAAGTTGACATGATTGTCTTCCTGTTCATGGAGTGAGAAAGCTGAGTGCCTTCGGGCAGAAGGCTTGCTGGTGGTGGTGGGGGTGCCTCTGGGCATTTATCGGCAGAGATAAAAGGCTTTGTAACACTTGCCTGTGGAGGGCAGGGGCCAAGCCAAGGGGCTGAAGGGCCTGAGCGAGACCTGCCCGTGGGCACAGCTGAGAAGAGGCTGTCCTGATCGAAGAACTGTATCCTGAGTCATTTCTGATCCTGAACCGTAGCCTTCCCTAATGAACCCCATAACTGTGAACACTGTGAGTCCTTTGCAGCCATTGCAATGAATTATCGAACCCAGCAGAGAAGTGGAGAGTGCCATGGGAGGGACAGTTGGCGTCAGAATTAGAAAAAGGTTGGAGGCTGGAGACTTGTCTGATCTCCGTCTCATAGGAGTCAGCTTTGGGCTGATGCTGATATTGATTTCTTCTCCCCTCCTTGAAGTTAGAGGAGGTCAGACATCTCTGCCACACATTTCACAAGACCTATGTATTTACAAATGTAGGGGTAATATGAATTATTTAATTTTGAAAAATATTCCTCGGCCATTATCAGTAACTGTTCGGGAATATTGTGTTAATTCGTGGATACTTCCAGAAGCACAAATTGTAATATAAAAAGAAGTGAGTGGTGGGGGAAAAGGGATGTGTTATATTTCCAGAAAATGATGCCTCATTGTGCAAGAGTCTTTTGTGTTCTTGCAATCTGGGGAGCATTTGGCATGTTAGTATGCTTGTCTCTGCTGTTCCCCAAGCACTCAAGTCCTCCCCATACTCAGGGTCATCCCCCAAACCCACAGTGACACAACCCCCGAGAAGCCTTCACACCATCTGAATATAGTTATATTTTGTTTTGATGATGTGGGGTGAGAGACATGGGCATTTCCCTGGGACCTGAACAAGTATTAGTCATGAGAGTAGATGTATAAGGTGCACTGAGAACTCAACCTGGAGATATACAGGAAATTTCTTTAAGTTCTTTAATACATTTTTGTGCAGCCCAGGCTAGAGCCCCTGTGGCCCACATCTAAGGTTCTACAGTGTACCCCTGTGCACAGGCTTCAGCAGACTATGGGCTGTCCCTGCCAAACTTGGTTTCAGCATCATTTGGGCTCTGCGAGGTGAGCTGTTATGTTTCTCTCTTCTTGGCTGCTCTGCGTAAGCTTATATGGCAAGGGGAGCATCTGTTCCTTAAAAATTTGTAAGAACTCCCTGAAGTTGTTTTTTAATAATTGGTCTGTTTAGATTGTCTTCTTCTTCTTACTTCAGCTTATATTTTATTTAAAAAAATCATCAAAATTTAAAATCATTCATTAAATTTTAAAATGATAAATTTTAATGTTTTTGTTCCTCTTTGTCTCCATCATTTTAATATTACTTTGTGGGATTTAAACATTGTATTTACATCTCCTTATCTCTGTAATTGGGACCTCTGGTAGCATAGTGCCTAAGGCACTTGACTGCTAACCAGAAGGCTGGCGGTTCAAACTCACCAGCCACTTCTTGGAAGGAAAGTTGGGCAATCTACTTCTGTAGTGATGTTGTTGTTGTTGTTGCTGTTATGTGCCGTCGAGTCGGCTCCGACTCACAGCGACCCCTCCTTGGGTTTCTGAGGCAGTATCACTACGGAAGTAGGAATGCCCAACCTTCCTTCCGAGGAGTGGCTGGTGGGTTTGAACCGCCAGCCTTCTGGTTAGCAGTCAAGTGCTTTAGCCACTATGCTACCAGAGCTCCTTCTGTAGTGATACTGCCTCCGAAACCCATTTAGGGGTCGCTATGAGTTGGAATTGACTTGATGGCAGTGGGTTTGATTTTTATCACCCTAATGAAACAGCCCTGATGGCACAGTGGTTAAAGTGCTCATCTGTGAACCTAAAGGTAGATAGTTCAAATCTACAAGCTGTTTCACAGGAGAAAGATGAGGCAGTCTGCTTCTGTAAAGATTACAGCCTTGGAAACCCTATGGAGGATATGCCAGTCTGTCCTGTAGGGTCACGATGAGTCAGAGTTGACTTAATGAAAATGGGTTTGGCTTTCCTTTTTTGTGCTTTTATCACCTTAGATGGGTGGTGTGCATGATCAATACACTCAACTGTACCTGAGAGGTTGAAGGCTTGAGTCTACACAGAGACGCCTTGAAGAAAATTCTGCCAATCCTCTTCTAGGAAACCAGCCCTTGAAAACCCAAGGAGCTCAGTTCTATTCCAACATACGGGAGGCCTCCACAAGTCAGAATTGACTCAATAGCAGCTGAAACTTGTACTTCTTATTGTTAGGTGCTGTCAAGTCCACTCCAACTCATTGTGACCCTATGTACAGCAGAACAAAACACTGGCTGGTCCTGCACCATCCTAACAATCCTTGTGGGATAATTGGAGCTGTGTGTCAATTTGGCTGGACCACAATTCTGCGTGGTTTAAGCAATTGTGATGTGGTTTAAGCAATTGCATCTGTTCCCATCATGGGATCAGATGTATATATTTTGAGCAGCCAATCCGTTGAAAGGGAGTTTCCCTAGGGGTGTAGCCTGCTTCCAGTATATTTATGGAGATCCTAGGAAAAGAGACACTCTACTGTGGATCGGGATTCTGTTGTGCTGCCTACAACAGTCTGTGAGTTAACAATCCACCACTCAGCCTGGAGATCTTGAATTCGTCATTTGTTGGAGTCAACAGCTTGTAAGTGTTTGAACCATTTTCCTGAGATAAATTTCTTTCTTTCTCTCTCTCTAAGCTTTACTGGTTTTGCTTCTCTAGAGAACCCAGTCTAACACACCTTGCTATACCAGATCCCATCATTGCAGCCACTGTATCAATCCATCTTGTTGACAATTTCCCCCTTTTTCGTTGACCCTCCACTTTACCAAGCATGATATCCTTCTCCAGGGAATAGTCCCTTCTGACAACATGACCAAAGTAGGTGAGACCAAGTCTGGTCATTCTTGCTTCCAAGGGCCATTCTGGCTACGCTTCCTCCAGGACAGATTTGTTTGTTCTTCTGGCACTCCATGGTACCTCCGGTATTCTCACCAACACAACTCAAAAGCACCCACTCTTCGGTCTTCCTTATTCATTGTCCAGCTTTCACATGCATAAGAGGTGATTGAAAACTTCATGGCTTGGGTTAGGGGAACCTTAGTCTTCAAAGAGACATCTTTCCTCTTCAGCACTTTAAAGAGGTCTTTTGCAGCAGGTTTGCCCAGTGGAATATGTCATCTGATTTCTTGACTGTTGCTTCCACTGGTGTTGATTGTGGAACTAAGTAATATGAAGTCTTTGACAACTTCAATCTTTTCCCCATTTATCATGATGCTGCCAGCTTATTGATCCAGTTGTGAGGATTTTTGTTTTCTTTATGTTGAGGTGTAATCCATACTGCAAATTGTAGTCTTTAATCTTCATCACTAAACTTTTCAAGTCATTTTCACTTTCAGCAAGCAAGATTGCATTGTCTGCATATCACAGGTTGTTAATGAGTGTTTTTCCAATTTTGATGCCGCGTTCTTCTTCATGAAGTCCAGTTTCTTGGATTATTTGCTCAGCATGCCAATTGAATAAGTATGGTGAAAGGATACAACGCCCTTCCTGATTTTAAACCATGCAGTATCCCCTTGTTCTGTTCACACAACAGCCTCCTAGTCTATGTACAGGTTCTTCATAAGCACAATTAAGTGTTCTGGAATTCTCTTTCTTCTTCAATGTTATCCATAATTTGTTATGATCCACACAATAGAATGCTTTTACATTGTTAATAAAACAGAAGTAAACATCTTTCTGGTATTCTTTGCTTTGAGCCAAGATTCATCTGACATCAGCAATGATATATATCCCTTTTTCCACACCCTCTTCTGAATTGGATCACCCTGATTCTCTGTCTTTTAAAATACAATTGGGATATTTATATCCAGGTGGTTATTGTTATTATTATTATTTTTCAGTTTTATACCTCCTATTTAATTATTTTGGATGTTTTCTTTGTGTTTGATGAATATAACAATTATTTTAATACTCCCATAAGTCATTTGGACCAGGATTTCCCTTTCTTGAATTCTGAAGTTTGACTCGTTTTCCATCAACCATTCTGTGCTCAAGTAGTTTTCTCAAAAAGGTGGTAACATGTCTGAGCCCTCAGCTATTTCTGACAATATGTTTCTCTTGTTTTCACAGACAGATAGCAAATCAGCTGTCTAAAAGTTTTAACTCCAACATTTCCTCTCAGTAGTGTGTAGACCTTGGGCTTTGTCTATTGGAATTTACGTTTTGAATAAAATTGGAAGCCAGCTTGATTTTTGTTCTTGTTTAGGTAGCTGTGGTTACTTTCAAACTTTTATTTTATAATTAAAAATGTGGTGTAAGGAGGTGGAGGGGGTGGATAATGAAATGTCTCTGCAGCCCACTACGTGGACGGCTTCCAAAAGTGTCAGTGTGTGAGTCAATGCTGCAGTCCCACATGTGAGCAGGCAGACACTGAGAACACAGAGATCCTGGGATCCTGCATAAATACCCTCATGAAGCTTGGGGTCAAATCTAGGTCATCCCAATTCCCAAGCTTCTTCTCATACTGGATCTCCCAACAGCTTTCCTAGAATGGGCAATGCAGGATTGGGCTGGACCTCTGAATTTGGGAGGTCCAAAATTACTCGCCATCCGTTATTGAAGTGTCATTGGTCCCCTTGTGTTACCAACAGCCTTCTGAGGTAAGCTCAGATTAGTAATTTGTACTCTGAAATAAGTGCCTTTGACTGGTCGAAAATTCCCTGCTTGTACAGAGGCCTGTCTTGGCTATTGTCATTGAGAAGGAAGGGGTAAGTAGAATCCTCATGGGAGCATCTGTCTAAGATATTTCTTTTGTTGTTGTGAGTTGTCATTGAGTTGGTTCTGACTGATGGCGACCCATGTACAACAGAATACAGTTTTGTTGGGTCCTGCACCATCTTCCCAATTGTCGGTCTGCATGAGTCCATTGTTGCAGCCATTGTGTGATTTGAGTTTCTTCCCACCTAGCCAGTTCATCTTTCAGCATCCTATTGGTCAATATTATGTTGTGATCTATAGGGTTTTCATTGGCTAATTTTCAGAAAGAAATGACCAAGTGTTTCTTCTTACTCTATCTTAATCAGAGCACTGTGCTAAAACCCATTATGGGTGGCCCTGTTAGTGTTTGAAATGCAGGTGGCATAGCTCCCAGGATCACAGCAACAAGCAAGTCTCCACAGTCCAGCAAACTGACAGATAGGAAGTGATAGCTAAGATAAACCCACAGCTGTCAAGTCGATTCTGACTCATAATGATCCTATAGGACAGAGGAAGACTGCCCCATAGAGTTTCCAAGGGTGTTATATCTGTGGAAGCAGACTGCCATGTCTTTCTCCTGTGGGTTTCTTTCAACTGGTGGGTTTGAATCACTAACCATACAGTCAGCAGCCCAGTGCTTTAACCACTGAGCAACCAGGCTCTTCTGATGTCTGAGATGAGAGGTTATAAAATATATTTGTAATTCTGGAGCAACTGATAGCTTTAGTCAGAAAAATAAAAAATCTCTCAGCTGAAATGGAATTAGAATTGACCTTTTTAAAAAAACTGATCTTGGATTTTCTATAGAAATGTCTTCCAATTCTGGAATATATGAAACTCAATGCTGCAGGAAATTATGGTCAATTGCCGGGAGCCTTCTTGGTTGGAGATTTCAGATGGTTTAAGGTTACATAATTGTTTCCAATACTCGGAAGTACATAAACATGCAATTTCACTGTTTGATGGGTTCTAGCTGTGGTTTTGCACCAGGGAACTCTACAGGGACTAGTTACACTCAGAGAGTTTTTCTTCTCCCCTTATTAGTTGTTTTGTTTTGTTTTGTTGAATAGGTACTTGTGGTAGTTCGGTTTGTGTGTCAGCTTGGCTGGGCCTGGTGGAGTGGCTGGGCAGCTGGATGTAGTATTCCCCATGAGGAGACTCATAATCAACTCCATGGTGGATCTACTGTGAGCAGCTGAGTAACTGCCTTTGGGATGTGTTCTGCTTCCTGTGTATAAGGAGAAGCCTTGGAGAATGGTCTCTAGCTGATGGCACGCTTGAACCCGGCATGTAGCCGTGTCATTGTTCAGCAGACTGCCATGCTCTGCTGAGCTTGGGACTTTCAATGGACTTGAATTAATGGCCTGCCATGTGGTTTGGTAACATCTGGACTGTGCCATTTTATTTGTCGACCTTGGGGTTGTAAGCCTCAGCATCCAGTAGCAGCTTGAGTGAAGAGATACCTCTAGCTTCAGTGGGCTGGGAGCAAGAGAAAGAGCTGAAGCCCAAGGCTGAGGGGCTTTCACCCAGCCCCTAGAGCCTGGCACTTTGAACTAGAACTTCTAGCCTTCCAAATTGTAAGAGAATATACTGTTTGTTCAAGCCATCCCATTTGTGGTATATTCCTGCCAGACTGGCACTAGGTAAGCAAAATTTTGAATCATATGCACATGATTCAAAATTCAAAATAAATAAGATTAATACAGTACAGTGTTCCACCCAACCTTCTCAGCCACTCTGATCCCTTCCCCAAAAGCAAATAATGCTTTTAGTAGTGTGAGTATTTTTCCAGGTATATTTTATTCATATTGATATGATAGCTGCAAAAACGGCCTGGAGGCCACTTGTTCTGACCTCTTCTAATCCCACAACAGAAAGACAGGATTACCAGCAGTAATCCAAGGCCTATTACTGCAAGGCCAGACATGCTGCCTCCCTCCAGCCCTTTCACCAAC